>NC_083773.1:1091778-1118349 GCF_963514075.1 Conger conger | reverse complement strand
CAGGAGTTATGGGCCAAAAAAAAGTGCCACCATCTGTCCATTAAGTGCAGTTGTAATAGCCTGAGTAGTGGGGGGGGGATAGGAACATATCTGCAAAGTTTCAAACCTCTAGGACCTACAGTTTCTGCTGCCCATTCCATTTTAATTAAGAAAAATATATATACAATAAGAAAAACAGAACAAAAGCAATCGGGCTGCAGCACCATACATGGACCCAAAATATTAAAACATTTTTACAGTTCAAGAGGATAATGAACTGCTCCAGAATATCCATGTTCATAATGTGTGCGACATAATCCATGAAATCCAATCTGACGCGTATGAATGGCTAATAAAATCATAACCTATACCCCCTTCTCCGGCTTTTAAGAGCTCATAGATTTTGGAAGCTACGGAACGGGATAAGGCACAGGGGTCCAACTCAAAGCGGAATCTCTGTGTTTTCACAGGAATGCTATGGAACAGGATAACATTTACATTTACATTTTAGTCATTTGGCAGACGCTTTTAATCCAAAGCGATTTACAAGTGCATAGGTTCTACCATAAGTCAGAGCATCACATCCAAAATACACAGGAAATGCTGTTCTAAACATAGTTGTCATCAGAAGTGCATTTTTATTTTTTATTTTTTTTGGGGGGGGGTTAGACAAGGATAGGGATATCAGAAAGGAGGGGCAGGGGAAATCAGGAGGAAGGACGGATAAGGGACAGTGGTCCAACTCAAAGAGGAATCTCCGTGTTTTCACAGGAATACTATGGAACAGGATAAGGGACAGTGGTCCAACTCAAAGCGGAATCTCTGTGAGCAGGATTCACACTGGTGGTGGAAGCGCTGGCGTTTGGTGTCCAACATCATCAGGATGAGAGCAGCTCTTTGTACAGGGCAAGCTGTATCACCGGAGCTAAAGACATTGGTCATTACCGTGACCTCCAGTCAAACCACACCCATAGTCCACAACTCTACCCACAACTGCTGAAGAAATTGTTTTGGGGTATGAAACTAAAGGGGTATGATAATGATATTTCCACAAAAAGCAACTAAACATACAGTACTGTGCAAAAGTTTTAGGCAGGTTTGAAAAAATGCTGTAAAATAAGAATGCTTTCAAAAATAGTTTATTTTTATCAATTAACAAAATGCATGAACAGAAGAAGTGAATGAACAGAAGAAAGATCTAAATCAAATCAATATTTGGTGTGACCATTCTTTGCCTACAAAACAGCATCAATTCTTCTTGGTATACTTGCACACAGTTTTTGAAGGAACTCGGCAGGTAGGTTGTTCCAAACATCTTGGAGAACTAGCCACAGTTATTCTGTGGATTTAGGCAGCCTCAAATGCTTCCGTCTCTTCATGTAATCCCAGACAGACTCGATGATGTTGAGATCAGGGCTCTGTGGGGGGCTGTACCATCACTTCCAGGACTCCTTGTTCTTCTTCACGCTGAAGATAGTCCTTAATGACATTGGCTGTATGCTTGGGATCATTGTCCTGCTGCAGAATAAATTTGGGGCCAATCAGATGCATCCCTGATGGTATTGCATGATGGATAAGTATCTGCCTGTACTTATGAGCATTGAGGAGACCATTAATTCTGACAAAATCCAACTCCATTTGCAGAAATGCAGCCCCAAACTTGCAAGGAACCTCCACCATGCTTCACTGTTGCCTGCAGACACTCATTCTTGTACCGGTCTCCAGCCCTTCAGCGAACAAACTGCCTTCTGCTACGGCCAAATATTTCACATTGCATAGCTGAGTCGCTTGGCCTTGTTTCCAAGTTGGAGGTATGGCTTTTTGGCCGCAATTCTCCCATGAAGACCACTTCTGACCACACTTCTCCGCACATTAGATGGGTGTACCTGGATCCCACTGGTTTCTGCCAATTCTGAGCTGATGGCACTGCTGGACATCTTCCGATTGCGAAGGGAAGTAAGCATGATGTTCATCCAAGTTTTCTTGGCTGACCACTACGTCTACGGTCCTCAATGTTGCCCGTTTCTTTGTGCTTCTTCAACAGAGCTTGGACAGCACATCTGGAAACCCCTGTCTGCCTTGAAATCTCTGCCTGGAAGAGACCTTGCTGATGCAGTATAACTACCTTGTGTCTTGTTGCTGTGCTCAGTCTTGCCATGGTGTATAACTTCTGATTTTAAAGGGTCTTCAGCAACCTCACCTTGGAAGCAGGGTTTGGCAGTTCCTCACCCAGTTTTAACCCTCCGACACAGCTGTTTCTATTTCAGTTAATGATTGTGTTTCAACCTACATATTAAATTGATGAGCATTAGCTCCTGTTTGCTATAACTGGTTAATCACACACCTGACTATATACCTACAAAATCCCTGACTTTGTGCTAGTGTACCTAGAAGAATTTATGCTAGTTTGAAGGCAAAGGATGGTCACACCAAATTTTGATTTACATTTTTAAATTCACTAACTTTGAATTTTGTTCATTGATAAAAAATAAACTATTAACATTTATATTTTTGAAAGCATTCTTACTTTACAGCATTTTTTTCACACCTGCCTAAAACTTTTGCACAGTACTACACACCGTGATGGTCAATACAATTAAATAATAATACATGTCCACTGTACATTCGCAAATGCAGATTTGCCTTTTGACTATCCTGCAAACAACAGAGTGAATAGAAATTTGCAATAGCAACAATGGCATTGATGTCATTGAGCTTATCTAAATTACAGTTTCAGTAACGGCTTCAGCCCAAAGCCAACCCCCAGTCCCGGAATAGGGAATCATCTGTGGGATTTAAGATTTAAGATTTAAGATTTAATGGAAGACTTTAGCACAGTGTGAGAAATGTGCCCCACCTCCACTGTCTAGAGTACACTGGTTCCAATGGCGCAGGAATCAGTGCAGGGTACTGAATGTGTGTACAGGACGGAGAGGCTGTGTGGGCAGGCCCAGTGCATGATGGGAAGAACGGGAGAGTGTGCCTTTTTATCTTCTTGGTAATTACGTAAGTATAAATCATTCTATCGCGTTGTGCTGCATAAAAACGGTTTTAGATATAATCCATTGTCAGATTCATCAAAGAGGCCCAAGTCCTTCTCTTTGTTGTAGCCTTAGCACTAGAAATTGTACTTCCCTCTAGGGTCTTTCAGCACACTTATCCCTGGTTATGGGTATGCACTTCGCACTTTGTTGTACGTCGCTCTGGATAAGAGCATCTGCCAAATGGCAATAATGTAATGTAATGTAATTAAGAGGGACTTCAGAGTCACAAAAACATGCATTTAATGCAAGATATCTTTCACTGAGAGAGCGCTAACATTAAATAAATATGAATATCGTCACTTGCTTCCGTGTGATATACAATGCAATGTCTGTATACATGTGCGCACTAACGCATGGGTGTTTGTGTGCGTGTGCGTGTGTGTGTGTGCGCACATGTATGTTTGTGTGTGTGTGTGTGTGTGCGCCTGCGCACATGTATGCTTGTGTGTGTGTGTGTGTGTGTGTGTGTATATGTATAGGTATACAGCACTGTGCAAAAGTCTTAGGCACCTGTATAATGTTCTGTATAGATAAGATTCTTTCAAAAATAATTCAATGAAAGGTCCTAAATAAATGTACTATACATTTTACAGTACATTTTAGTAATTTGGCAGAATAGTAAAAAACTGAATCAAATCAATATTTTTTGTGAACACCCTTCGGCGTTAAAACTGCATCACTTCTCTGAGATGGCCAACGCTGTCCTGCAGTTCTATAAGACAATCAGCAGGGAGGTTGTTCCAAGTTGGAGAACTTGCCACAGTTCTTCAGCAGACTTTGGTTGGCTCCTTGCTCAAGCCTTGATCAAGTTTTTATGTAAAAAGTAGTGAATTGCTTACAGTAATATGTTACTTTTTTCAATTAAATACAAAAATGTCTCTGTAAAATTAAATCTTTTGGAAAATGAATATTTGGAAATCTCAAATGTGTTCTTTTATACTAACACACACAAAAAAATAAACATATATATAATAAAGTCTACAGTGCCTAAGACTTTTGCACAGTACTGTATATGTGTATATATATTCTGCACGTGTATGTGTATATATATACGTATATGTGTGTGTGTACATATATATACGTACATATGTGTGTGTATATATACTACACGTGTGTGTGTGTGTGCATGCATATGCACAGAAGAGTCCATCCAGTTCTGATATGCTTAACAGCCAATTTACAAAGGTCAGGTCCTTTGGATCAAAGCGTTCGGTAAACTGCGGCTTCAGACTCATAACTGAGAAACAATGGAGGCGTAAAGGTCAGGGTGGCAGAGAGCGGATTATAGTAATAAAGTCAGCCTCCTGCCCTCACGCTAATTTACCCTGCAGGAAGCAGCACAGGCGGAGCGTGTGAGCGCTCTCTTTGTCTTTCCTCCACACCGAGCGCACGGGCGGCAGTACAAACACGCGTGACAGGGATTATCCTTCCTCACGCAGCCAGCAGTGTAAACACCGTGCGCACAGACTCCCCGCACAGGACACAGCAAGGCCTGGGTCTGTCCTCCTCAGCAGGGAGAGCAGTCTCTCCGAGAACACAGACCTGAACGTAAATCCAGGTTACGTCCGTCTGCAACGACGGACCGTTTCCAATAGGGAAACACATTCCACATAGTGTTTAAACGCATACACACGTATTTTTTTAAAGAATGTCATTCCGTTTGATGTGCGAGTGGCGGGTTTAATTTGACGTGTAAATAGAGAGGCCCGGAGACGTTCGCTGAAAGGGCGAGGCGGCGCGTTACCGCCAGCAGGGACGTCTCAGATTCCCAGTCCTTCCCCAAAATGTGCCTGTGGACGTCTGTCACCAATCAGAGCCCCGCCCCGGACCCCCAGAACAGCTACGGGCTGCCTTTAAACGACCCCCCCCTTTGTGGGGAAACTGACACACTGGCCAACTAATTAGGCGACAGAAAGAGGCTATATTCCCCCCCGGGTCAGTCAATTACCCCCCATCAGCCACCCTCTCCAGGAAATACCCTGGAGGACCCGAGGGGCCTGTGTGTGTGTGTGTGTGTGTGTGTGTGTGAGAGAGTGTGTGTGTGTGTGTGTATGTGTGTATGTGTGTGTGTGTGTGTGAGTATGTGTGTGTGTGAGTGTGTGTGTGAGAGAGTGTGAGTGTGAGTGTGTTTGTGTGTGTGTGAGAGAGTATGTGTGTGTGTATGCATGCGGGCATGTGTGTGTGTGTATGCGTGCGTATATGTGTGTATGCGTGCATGTGTGTATGTGTGAGTGTGTGTGCATGTGTGTATGTGTGAGTGTGTGTATGAGCATGTGCCTGTGTGTGTATGTCTGTGTGTATGAGCGTACATGTGTATGTCTGTGTGTATGTGTGTGTGTATGTACGTGTATGTCTGTCTGTGTGTGTGTATGTGTGTGTGTGTGTGTTTGTGTATATGTGTGTGTATGTGTGTGTGTGTGTGTGTGTGTGTATGTGCGTGTGTATGTGCGTGTGTGTGTGTGTGAGTGCATGCAGGGTGATGAGTAAGCCACAGCTGTTATTCAGGTAAATCTGCACTGAAACACACAGTTTTTGGGTAAGGGAGGTAAGAGGTGTGGCAGTCAGAGGGTGTGTCAAAGTGTCACCTGAGCAAGACACCTAACCCCCACTTGTTCCTGATGAGCTGGCGGGGCCTCGCATGGCAGCCAATCACCTTTGGTGTGTGAGTGTAGTGGCATGCATTGCTCCAGGAGAGGACTGTCTCTTGCTTAGTCTACTCAACTGTATCTTGCTCTGGATAAGAGCGTCTGCCAAATGGCATTAATGTAATGTAATGTAATGAGTGTATGTGTGTATGAATGGGTGAATGAAAAGCATCAATTGTACAGCACTTTGGATAAAGGCGCTATATAAATGCCAAACATGTACCATTTGGGTAAATCAGCGCACAAACTCAGATTATTTGTGTAAATCTGCACTCAAACAGCGGAGTAAATCCAAGCCAAAACTTGCCAACACAGATAAACCGCCTATCCATCAACAGACACACACACACACACACACACAGATTACTGCATCTCCAATCACACTTTCGCTCGCTTACGTTTAAACAAGTCCCTGTGCCACACCCGTAAATGCATTAGCTCCTCCCCCTGTCTGGGCATTCCAGGCCTCCTCTCTCTCCCTCTCTCCCTCTCTCCCTCTCTCCCTCTCTCCCCCCTCAGGACGTCTCCTTCTGACAGCTGAGCTTCACCCACCACAGTCATGCTGAACGCTGGGCTCCTGGAGGTAAACACACACACACACACACAGCTCGTCAGCATCACAGCCCAGGGCCGCGTGTGTGTGTGTGTGTGTGTGTGTGTGTGTGTGTGTGTGAGTGTGTGTGTGTGTGTGTGTGTGTGTGTGTGTGTGAGTGTGTGTGTGTGTGTGTGTGTGTGCGTGCGTGTGTGTGTGTGTGTGTGTGAGTGTGTGTGTGTGTGTGCGTGTGTGTGTGTGTGTGTATGAGTGTGTGTGTGTATGAGTGTGTGTGTGTGTGTGTGTGTGTGTGTGTGTGTGTGAGAGAGTGTGTGTGTGTGTGTATGTGTGTGTGTGTGTGTCTGAGTGAGTGAGTGTGTGTGTGCCAGGGTGTTTACTCTGATTGCAGTACAGGCACACTGCAGGAGAGGAGGTGTGTGTCTGAGTGTGTGTGTGTGTGCCAGGGTGTTTACTCTGATTGCAGTACACTCACACTGCAGGAGAGGAGGTGAGTGTGTGAGTCTCTGCGGGCCTCGCCCCGGTGCAGCAGCAGGGGGCAGTGTTGAGTCGCGCAGCGCTGGGTCCTCCGGAGCGGAACAGCTGGCCCGGCGAGGCGGCGCCGTGCGCGTGTTTGGACAGAGCCTGGCAGGCGTCCAGCCGGCCCACGAGCCCGGGATTAATTACACTTTTTCAATTAATGCTCTAATGACGAACTGTTGTGTGTTCTGCTGATAAGCGCGTGTAATCTGTGTGCAGAGAGGGCGCGCCGCGATAGAGAGGGATGATGAAATATCGCCCCACTCCCGACAGCGGCGGGAGAGGGCTGGCACGCTACAGCGCCCGCACACGCAAACACGCTTACACGCTTACACGCGTGTGGGCACAGCCCCTTTCCTGTTCCTCTTTTGTCTGCGGCATTTTGTGTTGTGGCAACGTGGCCGTGATGTTGCTGGGATGTTGTCACAATGTTGCCGTGACGTTGCTCAGCAACAAAGTCTCTGAGGATCCTGGTTTATGAATCTACTCCTGTCACCTGGTAACAAACCAGACACCCCCAAACACACACACGACACCCCCAAACACACACACACACGACACCCCCAGACACACATAACACACCCAAACACACAGAGGCAGGCACATCACCCCCAAACACACACACACACACACACATCACAAACACACACACACAACTTTGTTTCAGACACACAGGCAGCCCTGACCCTGATGCATACACACACCCTCTCTTACACACACACACACACAAACACACACACACACACACACACAGCCATTTGCAAGGTGAGACCCTCCACCCGAGGCCTTGGGGGTCATTAATTGGTCCCTATCGGTGGTTGTCACGGCAGATATCAGGGAAGAACACTTTCATTACAGTCCGTCAGGCCCCATTAACACCGGCCGGGCTCGCCGGCCACCACTGGAGGCAAAGAATAAAAAAGAAATCACAGGGACTGCGAGAATAAATCTTCAAATTACGTGTGAAAAACAATTCTGACAGAGTAAAGACACAGAACAAACAAATCTGCCATGTTGTTAGTATCGAGTAAACGTGTTTCATTTTCAGATCTCACGACGCTTTCAAGCCGTCTTACGAAAAATTACAAACAAAGACACCACAAGTACGACTTGTGAGATATACAAAAGAGTCTTTAAGAAAATGAGAGGTTTCAGAAAATGAATTATGTTCCGGGAAAATATCTTGAAAGACCTGTCTTTTTTTTTTCTTTTTTTTTTTTAAAGAACCTTACAAAAACAACTTAAACTATCAGATTCATTTTGCTCCCAGACTGCAGGGGAAGAAAGAAACTAGTTTAATTTCAAAGAACAATTTACATTATTTTTATTCTCACTTTAGCTAATCAGAGCAAATCATTCCATTACGGATAGTTTTTAAGATAACAAGAATTAAAAGTGTGTTAAATTGAAATGCGTGCTCGACACCGTCATCATGGAAAGATAAAATATCCAGACCAAAGACGGTTTTTCTGTCCTTTATCCGCCCGTTCAATAACATGCTCGGGGCTGCGGCTATCCTCGACTGCGCTGCGCGTCCCGTGACTACAGAAGCGAATTTAACTTTTCCATTAAAGCGTTAAAAATTTAAATAAAAAAGTCTAACGCTTTTTTTAATTAAAAAAGATCCTAATAATCCACATCGTATTATACTGTGCACATTCATCGGTCAATTTAATAACATGCAGCCTTGTGGATCTTAATATCTACAGGAACAGGTTTCCTTCATAACTGAGGGCCTTTGTTAATTACAGACAGGGCCTAATGATTTTGAATATTCAGTGCCTTTCGATGTTTTGATAAATGGGTCTCCACTAAGATTTATTCCTAATTATCTCATTTGTCTTTCTCCATTACTTTTTATAGCTTAAATTTATGAAGTCATTAAGACGTTAGTGGCTCTGATAATGATTAGGAGAAAGAATTGTATGAAAGTGAATTATATGAAAATGATTATGGCTAAAGGAGTCTTTAAATGAAGCCGGCGAGGAAGTTGTGTGGGCTTTGTTTAAAGGTGCAGGGCGCTGTTCAATCAGGCACCCCGGCTCGGTGCGGAAATAACTGTGATTAAAACATCTTTGTCACCCTCGTCTTTTCCCCTCGTTTCTCCCCGGTCTCCTCTCCGCGTATTCATCTTCGCCGTCTCCCGGTGCTGACGGTAGCAATGTTCCCCGGGTCCGGGCAAAGCTCGTTCTCAAAGGCTATTTTTAAACGCTTTTATGCCGCGCGTTTGTTTAATTCCAGCCAGCTTTGAAGATATAATGAAACACATAAATACAGACCATTACATCTGCACTCCGGTTTTAATAGATTTTGCTGGATGAGAGCTTCCAGGGCGACGCTCAGAAATGTTCGCTTCTGCAGTTTTCAAATGCGCATTTTTACCTAATTACGCAAACCAAATTATCATATTCCACCACACTCAAACCGTGAGTTCCAAAGTGTATTGTATTACTTTCATCAGTTATTCTGCCTTTATCCTATACTTTCTTTATCTGTCTCTTTATTGGCCTACTCACTATTTCAATTCTATCCATTGACTGATCAGAATTCGCTTCCATTTTCTTTCTAAACTGAAAGCATTTTCCATTTTCTCCACACACGAGGACAACAATGCCCCTCAAAATGACGCACGGCCGCCGCGAGACCCAGCAATTCAACCGAACGGTGAACTGAGGACTAACTTGCTAAACCTGCCATTTTGCCAATAGATTCGTCACTGTCTCTCCAAGACGCGCTGGAGACAGCCAGCTGTGCGCTGTCACTCGGCCCGCTTCACGGTGAAGCACCTGACAGAGTGGATTGCCTTTTAGCACAATTGATAGCTTTCATTATGTGATCAGCATTCACGGTCCACTGCGATGCACAAGGTTCGGAATACATGAGGGACGAAGACAGCGTTATTTCAATTTAAATATACTCCACAGCCGTCACACGCCTGCGCATTTCCCACACAGTCACATACACCGTGTTCTGCGTGGAGTAATAGGCAAAAGGACACCTTGGGTATTTTTCAACTCTGAACATTTAACATGTTTATCAAACTTGTTCAAATTAAATGTCAGCCCATGTTTTCTGCTAATGAGGACAATCAGTGAGAACTCACCACATAGTAGTGAGAGGCCTTACACACAGTACAGACAGAGAGCTACAGACCCCATACACACAGTACAGACAGAGAGCTACAGACCCCATACACACAGTACAGACAGAGAGCTACAGACCCCATACACACAGTACAGAGAGAGCTACAGACCCTATACACACAGTACAGAGAGAGAGAGCTACAGACCCCATACACACAGTACAGACAGAGAGCTACAGACCCCATACACACAGTACAGACACAGAGCTACAGACCCTATACACACAGTACAGACACGGAGACCTTACAGACCCCTACACACAGTACAAATGCAGAGCTACAGACCCCATACACACATTACAGACACAGAGCTACAGACCCCATACACACAGTACAGACACAGAGACCTTACAGACCCCATACACACAGTACAGACGCAGAGCTACAGACCCCATACACACAGTACAGACGCAGAGCTACAGACCCCATACACACAGTACAGATGCAGAGCTACAGACCCCCCCATACACACAGTACAGACGCAGAGCTACAGACCCCATACACACAGTACAGACGCAGAGCTACAGACCCCATACACACAGTACAGACATAGAGCTACAGACCCTATACACACAGTACAGACGCAGAGCTACAGACCGCATACACACAGTATAGACACAGAGCTACAGACACGATACACACAGTATAGACACAGATCTTACAGGTCTCATACACACAGTACAGACGCAGAGCTACAGACCCCATACACACAGTACAGACGCAGAGCTACAGAGCCCATACACAGAGCACAGACACAGATAAATCCTTGGACAACTGTTTAGAGGAACCCATAGCTGTTAACAGCAGACAGAACAGCCACTGAATTTGAATTTAAAAGGCATGGAGTTACTTCAAAATAAAAGTTCAGCCCTGGAATAATACTCACCTGACTCATTGAAGCCCTAATCGCCTTGGTCTCGGCCTGAGTAATCTTTTTTTTTTTCTTTTTTTTTTAAATAACAAAGAATAATCCAGAAGGGTTCCCAAACTTTTGCACAGGGCCCTTTTAAACAGTATAAAAAGAAAATAAAAAAGTTATCTTGATTTAAAATTTGCAGAAAGGTCTCATGTTTAACTGTACCATTTTGAGTTCATGTTTGCTTTCGATCACACACAGATTCATTGTAACAGACATTTAAGCCACATTACTGCACTCCACTGTAGACGGCAGAGGCTTGTCTTGCACGCACACATACTTTTCATAGCATTTTAACTCCAAGCTCGATGCTCAGACAGGTAACCCTCACACCTGTCCTGTAATCTGTGCAGTGTTCAGAGGGCCAGACCGTATGAGCCCCAGCACATACTCAAGGGAAACCGTAAAGGGAAATGACATTAAGGTGTCTTATGCAAGCAGGTACAGTACATTACAGCATTTGAACACAATGCTCCCGGTGAATGTCAGAACGGCAGAGTCTCTGACCTCCTTCAAGCGCAGACTGAAGACCCATCTCTTCAGGCTACACCTTTCCCTCCCCAACTCACAATCACTGTGATTAGCCTTAGTAATGGCACTTATGTATAGATATCGTTACTTGTATAGGTATTGTTGTTTTTATTGGCTGTTGTTGTATTCTAGCTGCCAACAGTGGTATGCTAGTTTGAAAGTTGATTGTACTCTTCAAGGGTTCTGAATTTCTGTATGTTTACACTAGGACTCGGAACTGTACTGTCCTCTCAGGTGTACTTTTGCACTTGTTCTTGTGATTGATTTGCACTTTGTTGTATGTCGCTCTGGATAAGAGCGTCTGCTAAATGCCACGTAATGTAATGTAATGTACCTTTTAAATATGTTAATATCATTTCAGGAATTGAGCAAAAAAAACAACAAGATTATTGCATTTTGAAATATGAATCCAGGTGTACATGCCAACAGCAGCTCTGACGTCAGCTACTGTAGCCGTACTCTACCGTAAATGCGATGGTCTTTGGCCCCGAAACAAAATCTGGTGCTGAAAATCAACCGCCTTTATAAGTACTGAGGGGACGAGGCGTCACTGCAGAAAGCTAGCACATTTTACGATTGATTTACCGATGCCTGGAATATTCGATATCAAACACTTAGCATTGGTTTTCGACTCCTGCAGAACCACCCTGTAGTTGCCTAACTATTTGGGATTCAACGAAAAACTAGTTGTGTAAATAGTTCGTTCTTACCGTATTTTGATTTTTCGTCGTGGAGGTCAGCTTGTCCGGATGAGTGCTTCTGTTGTTTCGACGCCAGGTTATTTATTTCGTTTTCCATTAGACTGTTTATGGACGCTCCAGCGGCAAGCAACTCGGTTTTATTTCCGAAATCCGCGAAGCCAGCAGCGGCCTGTTGTGTTCTATCGCGACAGTGTTCGCACAGGTGAACAACACCTGTCGGTGATTTTTTTTGGTCTCGCTACCGGAAGCCATCCTTTTCGGTTCAGAGGCCCACGCGTCGCAGGAAAAGGCTAAAATCCTGCAGACGTACGTGTATCTCCACCGCTTGGCGTGACCCCTTTTTGTACGTTATTGATTTTGTTATGTTATTTCACCCAGTCAACGATATGCTTGTTTTTTTTACACTTTAAAAATAAATGATTGCTTTCATGCCGTTTTTCACCAGAATTGAGGTGTTTCTGTGTGGCAGCTGATCCACTGGCCTTTTCCCTCAACCTTCTCTGTCACGTAAAATAACTCCATATATACATGCACTATAAACCATAAAAAACGTACATTACTGATACCATACACTGATTTATTCCTCTTAACTGTGGCTCTGCTTCGAGAAGATGCACACCCACAGTAACTTAAATATACAGTGAACACCATAATTCAGTAGACAATGACACATGTTTTTGTTATTTTGGTTCTGTACCCTAGCACGTTGAGTTTGAAAATATACAATGACAATGAGGTTGAAGTGAAGACTGTCAGCTTTAATTTGAGAGTATTGTCATCGATATGATTATTATATATATATTATATTATTATATATATATATATACACACACACACTACTCACACACACACACACGCACACGCACACACACACACACACACACACACACACACTACTCACACACACACACTCACAGCCTCAGGAAGCTGTTGATAGGAAGCAGATGTGGGGCCCGAGCAGCGCCCCACTGTACGCAGGGTCGGGGGGGGGGGGGGGGGGGGGGGCGACTCTCCAGTAGCTCTGTAACCGTGGTGATTCACCCCCCCCCCCCCCCCCCCCTTTCTGCGAGACTGAGCTCCGTTCGCACAGACACAGATATTCAGAAGCCGCGAGCTCATCATTAATTAATTATTTAATTATTTAATCAAGTGGGGACGAAGAGCATATCCTCACCCCGGTGTTAATTACTCAACATCTGGAGCAGCTTCGGCGTTATAGTCCTAAGAACAGAACGCCGACGCGTTCGCACCCCTCTCCTGCAATACCGTCTTTACCCAGCAGGAGGAGCACCGTCTATGTCTCAGCCAAAGCTGCAAAGCTCTGGAGTGTTCTGCGAAGATGAGAATCAGATGGGAACATGGCCACTTCGCCGCTTGAAGGTTACTTTATCTTATTACTTTATTTAGCATCTCTGGCTCTCTCCCCATCGTAATTGCACTGACATAATCTCATTCTCTCAGTGAATGTTTCCTTGTGATTTCTTGTGTATTTATAATTCATGTTAGAACTCTGTTATTGTAGAAAGAGGTGTAGAGTGGTGCAATATAGGTGCTAAAATATACAGAAAAGGAAATATCTTCCGAAAACCAAGAAACCCGTTGTTGTCTCCCGCAACGGGTCTTAATCTCAAGAACCATTATACTGGTGAGATCTTGAGATTGACTTTGTTGAAACCTACACTACAAAGGCCATTCCATAAAAATAAATATTTTCACTACGACAAGGCCATGACACTTGTTTTACATCTTTCAAAATTTAATATTTGTCAGGTCTACAATTTTTCAGATGAGAATATAAACAAACTGACAAACTGAGTAGGTTTTTATACCGGCTGTGATTTTAAGTTTAATGTCAGGTTTTGTGTTTTTTACACAAACTGGAAGTAGAAATTATTTGAGCAGTAGCTCAATAGCAATCTTTACCTCATGAGAAATAGTAGTCTTGGTTTTTAGACAGTTATGAAATTGCACCAAAAATATTGCATGTGTGGAGTAACACGCTGATGTCTTGGTATCACTGCTTCTAAAGGGAGAAGCGCATATTAAACACCTATCAAATCTGCGGACATTTATGCAGATACATGTTTTTAATGGCACAAATCAGTTTTTATATCATCGCAACAGAGCTGCCTGCTCACGCACCTCAATGTATCTATTACCAAGTTATCATTTAGAGCCGTTTAATTACTGTAATACAGCACGCGCATCTCATTTTACAGACACAGAGGTCAGGAATCACAAGCAGCTGAATCCGATCAGGTTTCCCTTCCACACGGACACGTCCGTCACATCTGCAGTAAAAGCCATAAGGCCATGTTTGCATTAGACACATTTTCTAGAATTTTCTGGATTTTCATGTTCACAGCCTGTTCACTGGACATTTGCTGATAGCGTGGACATTATCCCTGTATGTAAAATACTGCTTTGGCTGTGCAGCTTAAACTGCTGGTGTCGTTATTAGCGATTATAACCGCCAAACGTCTTAGTTTTCACTTGTTTTCACTTGACACTGATGTGTTGTTCGTGCTGTAATCACGGTTTGTTACGGACACAGTTGTGTTGTTTGCGCTGTAATAGCGGTTTGTTACAGACACAGTTGTGTTGTTCGTGCTGGAATCGTGGTTTGTTACAGACACAGTTGTGTTGTTTGTGCTGTAATCACGGTTTGTTACAGACACAGTTGTGTTGTTTGCGCTGTAATAGCGGTTTGTTGCAGACACAGTTGTGTTGTTCGTGCTGTAATCACGGTTTGTTACAGACACAGTTGTGTTGTTTGTGCTGTAATCACGGTTTGTTACAGACACAGTTGTGTTGTTCATGCTATAATCACGGTTTGTTACACAGTTGTGTTGTTCGTGCTATAATCACGGTTTGTTACAGACACAGTTGTGTTGTTTGTGCTGTAATCACGGTTTGTTACAGACACAGTTGTGTTGTTTGCGCTGTAATAGCGGTTTGTTGCAGACACAGTTGTGTTGTTCGTGCTGTAATCACGGTTTGTTACAGACACAGTTGTGTTGTTCGTGCTATAATCACGGTTTGTTACAGACACAGTTGTGTTGTTTGTGCTGTAATCACGGTTTGTTACAGACACAGTTGTGTTGTTTGCGCTGTAATAGCGGTTTGTTGCAGACACAGTTGTGTTGTTCGTGCTGTAATCACGGTTTGTTACAGACACAGTTGTGTTGTTTGTGCTGTAATCACGGTTTGTTACAGACACAGTTGTGTTGTTCATGCTATAATCACGGTTTGTTACACAGTTGTGTTGTTCGTGCTGTAATCACGGTTTGTTACAGACACAGTTGTGTTGTTCGTGCTGTAATCGCGGTTTGTTACAGACACAGTTGTGTTGTTCGTGCTGTAATCGCGGTTTGTTGCAGACACAGTTGTGTTGTTCGTGCTGTAATCGCGGTTTGTTGCAGACACAGTTGTGTTGTTCGTGCTGTAATCGCGGTTTGTTGCAGACACAGTTGTGTTGTTCGTGCTGTAATCGCGGTTTGTTGCAGACACAGTTGTGTTGTTCGTGCTGTAATCGCGGTTTGTTGCAGACACAGTTGTGTTGTTCGTGCTGTAATCGCGGTTTGTTACAGACACAGTTGTGTTGTTTGTGCTGTAATCGCAGTTTGTTGCAGACACAGTTGTGCTGTTCGTGCTGTAATCGCGGTTTGTTGCAGACACAGTTGTGTTGTTCGTGCTGTAATCGCGGTTTGATACAGACACAGTTGTGTTGTTCGTGCTGTAATCGCGGTTTGTTGCAGACACAGTTGTGTTGTTCGTGCTGTAATCGCGGTTTGATACAGACACAGTTGTGTTGTTTGTGCTGTAATCGCGGTTTGTTGCAGACACAGTTGTGTTGTTCGTGCTGTAATCGCGGTTTGTTGCAGACACAGTTGTGTTGTTCGTGCTGTAATCGCGGTTTGTTACAGACACAGTTGTGTTGTTCGTGCTGTAATCGCGGTTTGTTACAGACACAGTTGTGTTGTTCGTGCTGTAATCGCGGTTTGTTGCAGACACAGTTGTGTTGTTCGTGCTGTAATCGCGGTTTGTTGCAGACACAGTTGTTTTGTTCGTGCTGTAATCGCGGTTTGTTGCAGACACAGTTGTGTTGTTCGTGCTGTAATCGCGGTTTGATACAGACACAGTTGTGTTGTTCGTGCTGTAATCGCGGTTTGTTGCAGACACAGTTGTGTTGTTCGTGCTGTAATCGCGGTTTGTTGCAGACACAGTTGTGTTGTTCGTGCTGTAATTGCGGTTTGTTGCAGACACAGTTGTGTTGTTCGTGCTGTAATCGCGGTTTGTTGCAGACACAGTTGTGTTGTTCGTGCTGTAATCGCAGTTTGTTGCAGACACAGTTGTGTTGTTCGTGCTGTAATCGCGGTTTGTTGCAGACACAGTTGTGTTGTTCGTGCTGTAATCGCGGTTTGTTGCAGACACAGTTGTGTTGTTCGTGCTGTAATCGCGGTTTGTTGCAGACACAGTTGTGTTGTTCGTGCTGTAATCGCGGTTTGTTGCAGACACAGTTGTGTTGTTTGTGCTGTAATCGCGGTTTGTTGCAGACACAGTTGTGTTGTTCGTGCTGTAATCGCGGTTTGTTGCAGACACAGTTGTGTTGTTCGTGCTGTAATCGCGGTTTGTTACAGACGTTGCTCTGCATGTTTCAGTGGCTCCCCAGAAGACAGTCAAACCGAAGTAACCCTCTCTGGTCCCTAATTAAAGCCGGCTTTCTCTCTCAAACCCCTGAACACAGAGACACCAGGGCTTCTTCCTGCTGAGAAACGCAGGCCCAACCCAAACCTGTGCAGGCTCCCCCCCCACCAACACCAGCTCATTAATTCCTTTATTGTCAAAGGAAGACAATGCCCCCCCCCCCCCCCCCCCCGTCTGTACCCACAGCCCCCCCCCCACCATCTCTGCCAGAGAAAGCCCCCCCTCCCTGACACAGGGACTTGTTTAAACGTAAGCAAGCAAAAGTGTGTTTGGAGATGCAGTAATCTGTGTGTGTGAGTGAGTGTGTGTGTGTGTGTGAGTGTGTGTTTGTGTGTGTGTGTGTGTGAGTGTGTGTTTGTGTGTGTGTGTGAGCGTGTGTGTGTGTGTGAATGTGAGTGTGTGTGTGTCTGTTGATGGATAGGCGGTTTATCTGTGTTATCTGCATGCACAGAGTAGTGTCGTGTCAGAGCGTAGCCCAGTAGGAGGTGTGTGTGTGTGTGTGTGTGTGTGTCTGTGCGGGGGTAGAGGTTAGGGGGTACCATGGTGACACCCATTAGGAGCTGTCAGTACAGTTTTGACTCACTGACAAATCGCTGCTCTGCCAGCCCACCTCTCCCAGGTACAGCACACCTGAATGTGCCCTGGGTACACACCGCAGTACTGGTGTAAGCTGAACCCCCCAGGCTGACCCACTGAGAGAATGACACGCGGCGATGGTGACATCATCCCTCTCCGGTCCTGCTCCACTTAACCGCAGATATGGGCCCCTGTACCTCTGATGAGGAACACACAGAACCGCCTTAAACTGGTCTGCGATGCTGCACCTACACTTCACACCACACACTGTGACAATAGCCCTGCAATACATCTACAGAGCCAAACAGCCGCCTGGGGATCTGAGGGAATTCTCTGTAAAAAAAGCACTTCCTGTTAGCTTAACAACATCGCTATTACACTGTTAGGCTTCCTTTACACATGTACTGTACTTCCTGTCAGCTTAACAACGTCGCTATTACACTGCTAGGCTTCCTTTAGACATGTACTGTACTTCCTGTTAGCTCAGCAACATCGCTGGGCTTTGTCACAACAAATTCTATCCCCCTTGCAAAACTTATCTCCTCCGGGGGTCATGTTTCCGGTTTCCGGTTACGTTCCCCTCATAGTAAGTTAGCGTCAAGTCGACAGCGTGGTTGCCAAGTTTTATCCGTTGGTTGCTTTCCCTACAGTTTAGGATAGTGATAGAGATAGCTAGCTAGTGTTCATCTCTGGTGGTCTTAATATCAGTACCGCTAGCTAGTTAGTGAAACAGACAGCAAACAATTTATCAATAAATATATGTAGAGAAGTAGATAAGCATGACATCTAACATTAGGTAGATATATTTAAGTTAGCAAAATAAGAAATAGCTAGCTAGCGAGACAGCCAGACTGATAGATCGCTCGTTAACTAGGAAGATAAGCCATAGCTGTTTTTTATTCCTTGGCTAGCTAGTGATGCTTTTGTGAATATGTAGCAAGACAGCTAGCTAGCTCATCTTCCTAGTTAGTGAGTGATCTGTCGATCAATCTATCCGTCGATAGATCACTCACTAACTAGGAAGATAAGCCATAGCTGTTTTTTATTCCTAGCTAGCTAGGGATCTTTCTATCTAGCTAGCTTGATGTAGCCTATATCGTGGTTCAATGTATATAAATAATCGAGATATTACATGTGAAGCACTACATATTCACAAAAGCATCGCTGGCTAGGCGATGCAGAGCCTATTACACACAGCAGTAAACAAATATGACTGAAGTCATTGCAGAGACTGAACCGGAAACGTGACCCCGGAGGGGATAGAATTTGTTGTGACAGTTTTCTTTTTACACATACTTCCTGTTAGCTTAGCAACATCGCTGGGTTTTCTTTTTACACATACTTCCTGTAAACTTAACAAACGTCTGTTAGGCTCTGAGTTGTTCACCTGGACACCACGTAGTCACAGCATTTTCATATTCATATTTACAGGAACATATTCATATTCATATTCATATTTATATTTACAGGAACATATTCATACTCATATTCATACTTACAGAAACATATTCATATTCACACTCATATTCATACTTACAGAAACATATTCATGTTCACACTCATATTAATACTTACAGAAACATATTTATATTCATGCTCATATTCATATTTACAGGAACATATTTATATTCAAATTCATAAATTCTCTGCGTTACGAGACAGGTAATTTCCTCACAGGTGGCTTGTCCAGCTGCAGGGACACGCCGGAAAGGTTAGATCCAACCGACACTACCCTGGACAGAGGAGACAACACCAACACAGGAACTTCACAAAACTGCTTTATAAATAACTTTAGAATAACTGCCAAATAAAACATAATAAGAAGGACTGCACATACACAGATCCACACACACACACAGATCCGCACACACACAGATCCACACACACACAGATCCACACACACACACAGATCCACACACACACACAGATCCACACACACACAGATCCGCACACACACAGATCCACACACACACACAGATCCGCACACACACAGATCCACACACACACACAGATCCGCACACACACAGATCCACACACACACACAGATCCGCACACACACAGATCCGCACACACACAGATCCACACACACACACAGATCCGCACACACACAGATCCGCACACACACAGATCCACACACACACACAGATCCGCACACACACAGATCCGCACACACACAGATCCACACACACACACAGATCCGCACACACACAGATCCACACACACACACAGATCCGCACACACACAGATCCACACACACACACAGATCCGCACACACACAGATCCGCACACACACAGATCCACACACACACGCAGATCCGCACACACACAGATCCACACACACACACAGATCCGCACACACACAGATCCACACACACACAGATCCGCACACACAGATCCACACACACACACAGATCCGCACACACACACATCCGCACACACACAGATCCGCACACACACAGATCCACACACACACACACACACAGATCCGCACACACACAGATCCACACACACACACACACAGATCCACACACACACAGATCCGCACACACACAGATCCGCACACACACACAGATCCGCACACACACAGATCTGACAGGCCATGCCTGGGAGTGGTGACACGCCCTGAGAAAGCAGTGGCTGTAGACGGATGGTACTGTACTGTATGGAGGGGAAGGACCTTAACTACAGGCCGTGGCTACAACCCAACAGAAGAGTCTTTCTCCTGAAACAATGGAGCCATGCCCCCCCCCCCCCCCCCCCCAGGCAGCCAGACAAGGTTAACCAGGAGAGCCCCCGCACCGCAGCACTTAAGAGCCACGCGACTGATGGCTGTATTAATTGTCTTTTTTTTCCTTATTCCTCCACAAGGTCAGCCTGGTCCAGCTGGAGATAAGGCAAGAGGCCGAGATCATCTCAGAGTGGTACTCATGCTGAACGGGGCGGGGGGGGTAGGGGGCGATGGGGGGGGGCTGCCTCTGTCTGAGGCCCACGCTTCAGCTGTGCGATGCCTTAAAGCTGGGCCTCATTAAAACGGGAGGGGAACTTTGTCGACCAATTTAAATATTGTTTGGCCCGCAGTCACCACGGCAAACGCTGCCATTTTTCAAATTGCCTTCACCGTGAAAGAGTCAACTCAGCTGTCCCAAATACGGGTTTAATTTGCGGGCGCTTTTTTAAAATGCTGCGTGTTTGGACATGATTTAAATGAAGATGGGGCAGAATGGCCTATTCCGGTAATTATCTGTACTCTTAAGTGGGCCTGTATTGTATAATAATATAGCATTCGCATTGTGAACACTTTTTTATGGCTCGAGCTCTCTCCCTGGTGTTCTTCTGACATTTTAATTGACGGAAGATTAATTGCAGCCTCCTTACAAAATATACATGTTACTGAGAAATTGCCAAGTGGATTGCTGATATTTTCAGAAAGAACAGGTCCAGTGTGCCCTTTAAGGACAGGAGAGGACTGCTAAATGTCAGGCTGAGGGCTTTAACGCGCCAGGCAGCCGGCTCTGTAAATATCTCCAGGTGGAGGCTCATTTCACAGTCGCTGAGTTTGGGGGCGCATTCTGGGCTCTGTGACATTCCAGGGTGCTGTAACATTCCGGGGTGCTGTAACATTCCGGGGTGCTGTAACATTCCGGGGTGCTGTAACATTCCGGGGCCCTGTGATGTTCTGGGTCCCTGTGACGTTCTGGGTCCCTGTGACGTTCTGGGTCCCTGTGATGTTCTGGGTCCCTGTGATGTTCCGGGGCGCTGTAACATTCCGGGGTGCTGTGATGTTCCGGGCTCTGTAACATTTCAGGGCGCTGTAACATTTCAGGGCGCTGTAACATTCTGGGGCGCTGTAACATTCTGGGGTGCTGTAACATTCTGGGGCGCTGTAACATTCCGGGCTCTGTGACGTTCTGGGTCCCTGTGACGTTCCGGGTCCCTGTGACGTTCTGGGTCCCTGTAACATTCTGGGGTGCTGTAACATTCTGGGGTGCTGTAACATTCCGGGCTCTGTGACGTTCCGGGCTCTGTGACGTTCCAGGCTCTGTGATGTTCCGGGCTCTGTAACATTCTGGGGCGCTGTAACGTTCCGGGTCCCTGTGACGTTCTGGGTCCCTGTAACATTCCGGGCTCTGTGACGTTCCGGGCTCTGTGATGTTCCGGGCTCTGTGACGTTCCAGGCTCTGTGACGTTCCAGGCTCTGTGACGTTCCGGGCTCTGTAACATTCTGGGGTGCTGTGATGTTCCGGGCTCTGTGACGTTCCAGGCTCTGTGACGTTCCGGGCTCTGTGACGTTCCGGGCTCTGTGACGTTCCGGGCTCTGTGACGTTCCGGGCTCTGTGACGTTCCGGGCTCTGTGACGTTCTGGGTCCCTGTGACGTTCCGGGTCCCTGTGACGTTCTGGGTCCCTGTAACATTCTGGGGTGCTGTAACATTCTGGGGTGCTGTAACATTCCGGGCTCTGTGACGTTCCGGGCTCTGTGACGTTCCAGGCTCTGTGATGTTCCGGGCTCTGTAACATTCTGGGGCGCTGTAACGTTCCGGGTCCCTGTGACGTTCTGGGTCCCTGTAACATTCCGGGCTCTGTGACGTTCCGGGCTCTGTGATGTTCCGGGCTCTGTGACGTTCCAGGCTCTGTGACGTTCCAGGCTCTGTGACGTTCCGGGCTCTGTAACATTCTGGGGTGCTGTGATGTTCCGGGCTCTGTGACGTTCCAGGCTCTGTGACGTTCCGGGCTCTGTGACGTTCCGGGCTCTGTGACGTTCCGGGCTCTGTGACGTTCCGGGCTCTGTGACGTTCCGGGCTCTGTGACGTTCCGGGCTCTGTGATTGGCCTCGGTGGTTTGGCAGCGGTGCTGGCTCACGCGTGTGTTTGGCACACGGGGCGCGTTTGGGACACGGAGCGGGCCCAGGTGGGAACGCCAGCATCGCTCCGGGCTCAGCGCGCTGATTTATGTGGGTCAGTGTGGAAATATCGCTGACCCTCCGTAATTTGGGTGAGCACCTCCGGAGCTTGGCTCCTCCGAGCTGGCCGGCACTGGAAGCGTTTTTCTCAGCTGTGTAAAGAGACGTCAGCTTTCAGCGGTCAACCTTCCTCTCACATCAATTAGCTCTCACGCGGATGCGCGTTAGAAAAGGGCCCGCGCCCTGCCCTCCCCGCCTGGCTGCCGGCTCCACGTCCAGCTTAATGGCGTCGGACTCTGCGGAGACAGAAAACAGATTGGGTTCACATCGCCCGCCCCGCGGAGTTTCACATCTAGGTCTTCTTGGTGAGCCAGAGCAGATCTTTTGTTTCATTGCTGCACTGGAGGCTGAGTGTGAGTGTGCCGTTACACCTCCCCCTATAGAGCATACAGGAAAGCCCAATGTCCAGGCCTTCTTCAGCGGGCCAAACATGCACAAAATACTGTGATGTAGCAATGCTAATAATGTCTTAGGTACTGTATGTACCAGGACAATAGATTAGTCTATAGTCATATGGATAATTAAATGGTAAATGGCAGGCATTTATATAGCGCCTTTATCCAAAGCGCTGTACAATTGATGCTTCTCCATTCACCCATTCATACACACTCACACACCGACGGCGATTGGCTGCCATGCAAGGCGCCGACCAGCTCATCAGGAGCATTTGGGGGTTAGGTGTCTTGCTCAGGGACACTTCAACACAGCCCGGGCGGGGGATCGAACCGGCAACCCTCCGACTGCCAGACGACTGCTCTTACTGCCTGAGCCATGTCGCCCCCTTATGTGTCATGGAGGGCCATGTGTGTGTGCTGGTCTCAGACTCAGTGCCATGGAGGGCTGACACACACTCTCTTTGCCCACAGTCACACACACACACACACACACACACTCTCTTTGCCTATAGCTGAGTTACATTCCGGGTAACACACACACACTCTGCACACACACACACACACACACACACACACACACTCACACACACACACACACACACACACACACACACACACACACACACCCCACTCTCTCTTCTTCTGTGAAGCAGCATGTGGCTGAGCTGCAGCAGGAAATGAATATTTGTGTACGAGGAGCCTCTTCCTGTGGACTGGGTGTCCCGACTGGGGTTCTATTGTGCCGCTGAACCGGGCCCCCGTTCTGCCCCGGCGGTTCTGGCGGGCCTCCAGGCCTGGATCGGACCTCTGCTCTCCGTGCACAGGGCCTATTATGCTGATCTGGGACTGCCCCGTGCCAAACAATATAAATATGGGTCTTTTTTCTGCACATTTTGGAGAGGGTGGATTTCTCTCCCTTTTCTTCATGGGCTGCACAGATGCGGCTTTGTGTATTCATGGATCAGACGCGCAGACATATTTTCTCGCTGCCAATATTGTGCAAAACTCTCTGTTGGGACCGAGCTGTAAACGGCGCTTGTTGGGAAAGGGATCAGTCAGAATCGACTGGCGCTTCTCACAAGCGTGTCAGGAATTATATATTTAAACGTATCCCCCCTTACGCAGAAACGCAGAGGCTTATTGGTATGGGATAGTAAAGACGGCAAATAGGTACAAAAATAAATAATTCATTTAAAAACGGACACGTGAACATGAAATAAATAAATCTCCTCGCGCGAGAGCGCAGCCAGGAGACTGGCAGAGGTGACGGCTCTGTTTCTGAATAATATTTATTTGCGGCGAGAGTCTAAACGGACGTCTGAAAGGTGTTTGTGTTCGCTGTTTGCTCAGGGTCTGAGTCAGAGGCACAGAGAGCCAGCATTCACAGCGTCTTCCAGCGCTCGGCTTGACATGTGACTCAGATAAACACAAAGCTGCGTTTGTGAGGAGGGTCTAAGCAAACACCGCTTAAACGCAGTCTTATTGGAGCGCACGCTTCCACGTTTTAAAAACCAGCAGCTGCACTCGCCGTACGCGACATCGGCCGAAGCCGCACTGCGCCGGCCGTTTAAGAACAAAAAAAAAATGGAGTTCTGCAAATTAGTCTGCTTTGTTACCAACTTCACACATATCCTAGCAGCTCTGCTTCCGTACCCTAAAATAAACCGTACGGTGCTGACACTGGAGGTGAGAAGCTGGGAGAGAGAAGGAGACTCGCCGGACAAACAGAGGAAAGGGAAGAAGGCGCTTTTAGCTCATTAGCGGGGAACTGGCCGGTGGGTCGGCTGGTGAGGGAGGTGTGCCGCGTCACTGGCGGATCCCCAACTGCTCCTAACACACCGCGGCCCGGCTAACGGGTTCAAGGTTCTGAGTACGTTTTCAGAACTTTAGTTTTGGTTCCCAGAACGTTCGATTTCTCAAGTTTTCTCTGGGCTCTGAGAATGTTAGCATTTAACGTGTCTCAACATTCTCACGGAGTCGCAGTAATGTTTTATCAAACTTATTGTAGGTTACCTGAACGTCTTATTTTGTGGCCGACTGGGGAACGTTCTGAGCAGTTAGCCCATACGTCTCTGTGCAGTTAGCACATGCATGTCTGTGCATTTAGCACATGCATGTCTGTGCATTTAGCCCTTGAATAGAATAACATTTTATTCTTGTAATAAGATTTACGATCTCATGTTTTTTTTTTTCAAATTGAGAATATTAGCTTGTTTTAAGGTAATGCTTGCTTGAGAAGTTAATTTTGTTATTCCATTGGCAAATCTTGAGATAAAGGGGGCGGTGATTTCTCGGCAGACAGGGTCCTGTGTTTTGGGAGTGATGAATGCAGTACGGCAGACTGTCCCTCCCACTAAGATGAAAGTAGGCTGGTTATTGCAGCACCTCCCCCTGCACTACTGATCCTACCATGAATCTACTGTGAGCCCCCCCCCGCTGTTTTTCCCTCTTTAAGGGGGGTGGGGGGTGTCACCTCTGCATTCGGGGGCAACAGTGAGCACATCTGGTCCAAACTGGACTTTAGTGGAGACTAACATAATGCAGTGGGCTTTCGGAACACAGGGCATACAGATTAACACCTGGCTGAGACCTCAGCGTCTAAAAACAAGGACATGGTCACGTATGGCTCAGTTGTTTAGCATTAGCCTGTCACAGTCCTTAGTATAGTGGTTATAGTCTTATAGGCCTACAGCTAAGGTGTTTAGCATTAGCTTGTCACAGTCCTTAGTATAAAGGTTGTGGTCTTGTAGGCCTACAGCTAAGGTGTTTAGCATTAGCTTGTCACAGTCCTTAGTATAGTGGTTGTGGTCTTGTAGGCCTACAGCTAAGTTGTTTAGCATTAGCTTGTCACAGTCCTTAGTATAGTGGTTGTAGTCTCGTAGGCCTATAGCTGAGTTACATTACATTAACGACATTTGGCAGACGCCCTGATCCAGAGTGACATACAGTTGATTAGACTAAGCAGGAGACAATCCTCCCCTGGAGCAAAGCAGGGTTAAGGGCCTTGTTCAAGGGCCCAACGGCTGTGCGGATCTTATTGTGGCTACACCGGGATTAGAACCACCGACCTTGTGTGTCCCAGTCATTTACCTTCACCGCTACGCTACAGGCCTTAACCACTACGCTACAGGCCGCCCCTAGCATTGTGAGTGTATGTGTCTGTGACGGCATTAGCCTTTAATGCCCTTTAGTGCCCTTTAGTGCCCTTTAGTGCCCTTCCTCTCATGAGCACTCTGTGGTGAGATGCTTTAGCGTTCAGCATTAGCCTGCCGTAGTCCTTGGCCGATGAACGGCCGATAAGGGAGATGAAGCGGGACGCGCCATCGCCGGGCATTCTGGGAACAGATCTTGTCGGTGGAGGACTCGCCTCCCGCGCACGCGGGCTGCATTCAAAATGGAGGCCCGCGGTATTATCGTCCCCATCGTTTAATTTCTCCTTTTAATTATTTCCTCCTCTCCCGGCCGCGCTCCTGATTACCCAGAGAGCCGAGGGGGTGGACACGGACTGTAATTGCGGAACGCCGCAGCCGGCTGAATCAACAGGGAGCGGAGCGTTGGTATTCCCGGACAGTCCGACCCCGCCGTTTGTCCAGCGGAGACTTCTGTTTGGCTAATTCTGCTTTTCATTACATTTTTTCCCCCTCTCCCCGTGAGATCTGCGTTAGTCAACACCTAGTCGACGCCGTGCTCTTCATCTTTGACTCCGTTGCAATAGTCGTTACAACTTTTCGCATCTCATCACCACAATCCAATAGTCTCACAACTGCACTTCAATTAAAAAGAGAGAATTTATCCAGACATTTATCAATTGATTTATTATTCTGCATTTTGCCACAGACCAGAGAGATTCAGAGGGCTTGATTAATGAGTCTGTCATAAACCCATGAAGAAGATGTATGATTGCACAC
>NC_083773.1:1079278-1086778 GCF_963514075.1 Conger conger | reverse complement strand
GATGCAGATGAGACTGGAGACTCAGTGCTGGGGTCAGCCCACGCCATGGAGCACGGAGGAGCGTGGGGCACGGTCACGACACGATCACTGCCTCTCTCTACCGCTCTCTGCCGCTCTCTGCCGCTCTCTGCCGCTCTCTGCCGCTCTCTGCTGCTCTCTGCCGGTCTCTGCCGCTCTCTGCTGCTCTCTGCCGCTCTCTGCCGCTCTCTGCCGCTCTCTGCCGCTCTCTGCCGCTCTCTGCTGCTCTCTGCTGCTCTCTGCCGCTCTCTGCTGCTCTCTGCTGCTCTCTGCCGCTCTCTGCCGCTCTCTGCTGCTCTCTGCTGCTCTCTGCCGCTCTCTGCCGCTCTCTGCCGCTCTCTGCTGCTCTCTGCCTCTCTCTGCCGCTCTCTGCCTCTCTCTGCTGCTCTCTGCCTCTCTCTGCCTCTCTCTGCCGCTCTCTGCTGCTCTCTGCCGCTCTCTGCTGCTCTCTGCTGCTCTCTGCCGCTCTCTGCTGCTCTCTGCTGCTCTCTGCCGCTCCAGGACGCAGCGTAGCCTCAGCGGTCGCTCACCCCGGACCGCCCGGTGTCTGTGTGCGACCTGAGGAACCATGGCAACAGAGGAACACTGTACCGCACGCAGCACTGATGTAACCCTGGGCAACAGGAGAGCAGCTCAGAAGTCGAGACACGCCGACGTCTCGAGTCACAGAGGTTTGGGTCCTTTGTGAAATCATGTTGTTTTTGCATTTTTCAAATGTCTGTTTAATGTTATTAGTGCAGATTTGCTTTGTTTTGTTCTGCTAAATACTTGGGCTTGTTACCATAGCAGTCTTTTTTTTCAGTTTCCAAAGCAGGGGAGAGCATTCTTCAGCTGAATGAGCAGGAAAGGATTTCATCAGGTGTGAAGAACACCTATTGTCTGGCATTATTGTACATCGCGCGTGTCAGTTCTCTTCATTCATTACATCTGGAGATTGTTTTTGCTTTTCAGAGAAATAATTTCACTTAATTACCCAGTACGTAGGAGCCAAACGGTGCCGCTTGCTGAATATGCATGAGCTCATGTTTCTAAATGGCTCTCGCAGTCTGGTGTTTGGGTTTTGTTTTGTTTTTGTCACAGAAATGTGAGTTTGGATCTCTCTGCAGCCACATGTGCCTCTCGCTGCCGTGGCAACCTCACACGAGACAGACGGCAGAAGAAGGCCCTTCGGTGTGGGAGCGGCCCACCCATGCCACGGTTTCTGTGCCTTGTTTCAATATTTTTACATTACATTACATTATTGGCATTTATCCAGAGCGACGTACAGTCGAATAGACTAAGCAGGAGACAATCCTCCCCTGGAGCAGTGCAGGGTTAAGGGCCTTGCTCAAGGGCCCAACGGCTGTGCGGATCTTATTGTGGCTACACCGGGATTAGAACCACCGACCTTCCCAGTCATGTACCTTAACCACTACGCTACAGGCCACCCTGAAGTCAGCCTCAGTCCACCCCTGCTAAGGTGCCTGTAGATAAATACACAGATCATTATATTTATATAGAGCTTTTTTGGACCTATGAACCACCACCAATGTCCATCACCCACCTGGGTGAAACAACGGCAGCCATTTTGTGCCAGAACGCTCACCACACACCAGCTGAGGTGAAGAGAGAGAGAGAGAACAATGTTTTTGCCAATTGAATCAGGGATGATTAGGTGGCAGGTTGAAAGAGCCAGGGTTGGGAATTCAGCCAGGACACTGGGGAACCCCCTGCTCTTTGTGAAGAGAGTCATGGGATCTTTAGTGACCGCAGTGAGTCAGGACCTCGGTTTAATGTCTCGTCCGAAAGAGATCCGGTCGGCAACGCGGCATAGGCGTGTAGGTGGAAAGCATCTGTGTCTGCCATTGTTAAAAGCGGCCATCTTAGATAATCGCGTTGTGCGTCATAATGACCAGCTGGACTAACTAACCAGACTAGTTGGTTCACTTTTAACACTTCAATGGAGAAATGTTAAAAGTGATAAGATGCCATTTTGTGGGCTAATGCCACATTAGCTGTTTCTAGCCACAGGTTTCTTGGCAGCTAATTAAAAGTTCACATCCATGTTTTTAACAAAAATTGCAAAATTCTAAAGCTGTGTTAAAGGTTAAATAATGCAAATACCCAATGGTTAGAGGTTAAATAGCACAGTACCCAAAGTTCAAAAGTACTTTTTTATCTTTAAGATATGGCAGGACATTTGCTTAGTTGTTTTGCATATTCAGACGTTTTGAGTGCACGGCCACAGTATTTGCAGAACACAAATGACATTGCAGTACCTGTTACATAAGCGCTCATAAACGTGATGATTGGTCGTATGGCTTTGAGGGAGCCAATGAGATATCGGGAGTCATTAAAACCGTGTTCCAGAGTGAGCACAATTTACATTTCTTAAAATCAAAAGGTTTCCTGAAAAAAAGGTGTTTTCCCTCAAACTGTCCCGAACTGGCGGTTAAAAAGGTTTCATTCATAACCCACAAGGAACAAAAATATAAAACATAAATACGTACAGTGGGCTCTGCCTCACCACCCTCGAGTAAACACAGAACACCGAAACGATTTTTAATAAAAACATCCACCGAAATACCTGCTGAAACATCGCTGAAACGGGAGAATGCGTTTTATTCCTGGTTAGATAGTACTGTCCCCCGCACGAGGTGAGGAACTTTATCGCGGCGTAAAAAACAGCAGCTCTGCCAGATATACGGGGCTTGGTGTGTTCCCCTGACCCCGACTTTAGAACAGGTCAGCTGATCGCCTGGCACCGCAGCGGAGAGAGGAACCGGGATCCCACGGCCCAGGGGCCGACAGCCTTTCATGTCTGCGTATTAATTTATGATTTTCATCACCGCCTGTGACCTCTTCCCCTCTATTACAATGCGGGCTTTGTAATTTTATAGTTAATATTCAGAAGGTATTTTCCTTGGGTTTCTGTGAGGAGTACGTGAGACATTGTGCAGAATTCAGGGTGGGGGTGGGGGGGGGGGTGGGGAGGAGGAACAGTTGCAGATGTCGGCGGTGGATCTGAGAGCCGGGCTGTCCTCTCTGCTTGTGTGTGGAAGTGGAGATGAATGCTGAATGCGTCCAGGGGTGCAGTGGATCGCGGACAGAACAGTACATTTTTTGTCTTCGACCTTTGGAACAGGCTGCAGGCTGGGGGGGGGGGGCAGGAGGGGCCGAAGGGGGGCAAGTCCTCACACCCCAAACCCCAAAAGCGCTCTCCGGGCTCGGCGCTGCTCAGACGCGAGGTCCAGGGCCCGGTCTGTGAGGCCCTGCTGTGAAGGCAGCCCTGCTGTGAGGACAGCCCTGCTGTGAAGGCGGCCCTGCTGTGAAGGCAGCCCTGCTCCCTGCTGCTTGGGCTCCAGCCAGAGTACTCTCTCAGCAGGTTTGGCAGACTGTTTAAAGGCTGTAATATGTGCTGCACTTTTCTTATCCAGAGCAACATACATTGCATTACATTACATTACATTACATTACATTGCACTACACTACACTACACTACACTACATTAATGGCATATGGCAGACGCTCTTATACAGAGCGTCGTACAGTTGATTAGACTAAGCAAGAGACAATCCTCCCCTGGAGCAATGCAGGGTACAGGCCCCCCTGCCATACAGCGAAGTGTACGAGATCTTCAGCAAATGAACGGACCGTACTAACGGAGAGTGTGTAAACACGCAATCTGGGTAAGAGCCTGTGGAACACAGCATCTGATAAATGACTGAAATGGAAAATAATTAGACCTTAAAAAGGATTTGTTGGTCGGGAACCGAAGACGAAATCGATCTGTATTCACGCCTGTGTGTTTCAGAGAAAAATAGCCCTGGATATTGGACACTAATTAAATATTTTCTTTGGCAGGCCAGTGGAGCAGCCACTGCAGGGTTCTTTGGCTTGTCTCCATAGAGGCACCGGCTTTAGTTCTTTATGGAACCATCTATCAACTAGACAGGGTTCTTCTATTGAATCAAAGGGGAATCAAATGGTGGTTTTGGAACCAATTTTTCGGAGAGTATGTTGTGTACTCAAACACAATGACTTCACCATCGAGTGAAATGATCTGCAGCTGGAGGCACTCGACTCTCCTGAACCGCAGGACGATGTTGTAGACAAACAGATACAGCTAATCCAAATTCACTGAGAAACGAAACGGACGAAAGGACAGAAATGGAGTCCTCTGCCCTTGATTGGAGAGAACACCGGCTGATGCCGTTACCAAGGTGACCAGAGCAGGAAGTGTTGGCGCGGTGCTGTTCCGCTGGTGTCAGTCACACTGGACCTGGGAGAGGACAGAGAGAGGGGCTCCAGCCCACGGAAACACACCCTCACTTTTTGGGTCTGGAAGATGGAGAGAGGAGTTATATATTTCTATCCGTGTATGAGTGTGTGTGTGAGTCTGTGTTTGTGTGTGTATGGGTGTGTGTTTGTGTGTGTATATGAGTGTGTGTACGGGTGTGTGTTTGTGTGTGTGAGAGTCTGTATACAGGTGTGTATGTGTGTGTGTACGGGTGTTTGTTTGTGTGTGTATACGGGTGTGTGTTTCTGTGTGTATATGAGTGTGTGTACAGGTGTGTGTTTGTGTGTGTATATGAGTGTGTGTACGGGTGTGTGTATATGAGTCTGTATACAGGTGTGTATATGAGTGTGTGTACAGGTGTGTGTGTGTGTACATGAGTGTGTGTACGGGTGTGTGTTTGTGTGTGTGTATAGGAGTGTGTGTACGGGTGCGTATGTGTGTGTGTACGGGTGAGTATGTGTGTGCATGGATGTGTGTATGTGGTTGTGTGTGTATTTGTGTATTGGTATATTGGTGTGTGTGTATGTGTGTGTGAGTCTGTGTTTGTGTGTGTATAGGAGTGTGTGTACGGGTGAGTATGTGTGTGTGCATGGGTGTGTGTGTATGTGTGGGTGTGTGTGTGTGTGTGTGCATGTGTGTGTATGTGCAGTAATGTGTGTGTGTGTGTGTGTATATTGGTGTGTGTGTATGTGTGGGTGTGTGTGTGTGCATGTGTGTGTATATGTGGTAATGTGTGTATTTGTGTGTGTATATTGGTGTGTGAGTATGTGTGTGTGCATGGATGTGTGTGTGTGAGTGTGTATGTGTGGGTGTGTGTGTGTGCATGTGTGTGTATGTGCAGTAATGTGTATGTGTGGGTGTGTGTGTGTGCATGTGTGTGTATGTGCAGTGATGTGTGTGTGTGAGTGTGTATGTGTGGGTGTGTGTGTGTGCACGTGTGTGTATGTGCAGTAATGTGTGTGTGTGTGTGTGTGTGTGAGAGAGACTGCAGAACTTCTCTCAGTGACACACTCCAGTGCACAAGTAGGAGAGCAGATGAGCAATTAAGGAATCAAACTCACAGCCTGACATGTTCCTTTCAGGTTGAATGAAGTGTTGAACTCTGGAAAAAGGAAGTGTCAGCAGAGAACAATAAAGGGTTTTTATTGAAGAAGCCGTATTAAGAAGCTCTGCAAGAATAAGGAATGTGGACACTGTTCGGAAATGAAAGGAAAGAGCACACTTCATATGTAAGGTCCGCTGATTTGATGTTTCCTTACTTCCTATGGAAACGCTCTCCTTACATTACATTACATTAATGGAATTTGGCAGACGCTCTTATCCAGAGTGACGTACAGTTGATTAGACTAAGCAGTAGACAATCCTCCCCTGGACCAATGCAGGGTTAAGGGCCCAACGGCTGTGCAGATCTCATTGTGGCTACACCGGGGATCGAACCACCGACCACTACACTACAGGCCGCCCTATATTTTCCTTATTTTACCGTATGACCTCACCACCTCTCCAAATGACCACAAACCCAAAAGTGATTTTAAAACGCAGCTTTATTCCAGAAAATACAAAATGGATCCATCTGCTTTGTTCATTTACGCATGTTTCGTTCGTAATTGTTCAAACAAGATTAGTAAAACGACAGCCTGAAATGGCAAAGAAACACAAGAGTTTCAGTCCGGAGGATTGCATAGTAATCAAAAAAAAGCTCCAACTTTTTCATCATTTAGTTTCCAGTTCAAGGTATGAAAGAATTATCAGAGGCTAAAATCTTTGTTTCTTTGGTGAAATCAGTACAGTACTCCGATCCGTAAGTACAGCAGGTTTGTGTCACAGCTCTCTGGATGAATCTGCCTCTTCACCCCGTTAAACAGTCTGTGTGAAGTCTCTCAGTTAAGACAGGTATGTGTACCTTCCTCAAAGCAACAAAATACGGTGTCAAATGCAAGCCCGATGATTATGAGCATGACCTCCAATCACAAAACCTCACATTTTCACACAACAATCTGTTGAGGTGAGTCTACAGAATATTTTGATATATTGACATAGTTTGACTTATTTTGCCATTTTTTAAATTTTGTGTTTGTGGACAAAAATAGAAAATTCCATCAGTTTGGATTTTTTTGTAATTATTCCCTATTTGTTTGAACTGACTGATCAACTGAGTTGAATTCCAGAACGTAATGCTAGCTAACCGTTGTTCCCTGTTGTACTGACATCCAAAATGTTTGTGCTTTAACCCTTTAAAGTAGGGTAGGCTTTTTGTGATGGTTTTATTTTTTTCACAAAATTCTAATTCTGGGTCTAGAACTTCCAGCATGTGATCTCACCCTCGGGTTAATGCGATATTTCCCATGATCCTCTGGTGCAGCAGTAATGGCGAAGGGAAATTGCGTTGTGTTCCATTTCCTGTTCTTCGTAATGGCGACATCAGAATCAGGGAATCAAAACATGAAGCTAATGTCATACTGTAATCGTAGCAGAAATGTACAGGTCTGCGCAGATCACGTTGGAGAATCTGTGATGTTTCACGGTGCTGCTTACAGAATGAGAGATTATTCTGAGAGGTTTTTACTGCTAATCACCAAGATTCTAATTAGCGTCCAGTTATGGATCAGCTCCAGCTCAAAATGAGTTCTGGCATTCACTGGAAAATTAAACCAAAAGAAACTCAGGAAAAGTTGTTGGTTGGACATGCACCAAAACCATCGTCATTACAAAGCTGACAGACTGTCCAACCAAACGGCTTCTCCAACAAAACCATATTTTAACATTTTTCCAGTTTCCAGCTATGAAGGTATCGGTAACATACAGACGGCTGCCTTAACACACACAGGTACCACACACTCTCACTACTAAACACAGTGAGGGTGAGTTCATGACGGTGTGACACACAGATCAGATCCGATCCGGGCTCCAGCTCACCACACTGCTCCACACTCCGTTCCAGCATTACAGAAATGAGGGCGGCTGAACCGAGACGTACGATTCAGGTCTGAGAAATGTCTAAGAAATGTCACAGGACAGAGAGCCTTGGACGTAAATGAGAGGGACTCTCTTCTTCACATCTTTAAAGTAAGTATGATGCACCGGTAAACACTACAATACACAAAAACATATATTAAATATACACGTCTATTTTACCTCACTATGTATTGCCATGAGTCTTTTGATCAGTCTGGTTTGTTGACGTTGGGAAGTGAGCCTCTTCC
>NC_083773.1:1069278-1074278 GCF_963514075.1 Conger conger | reverse complement strand
CTCCCACCCGCACTGACCCACCCGCACTGACCCACTCCCACCCGCACTGACCCACCCGCACTGACCCACTCCCACCCGCACTGACCCACTCCCACCCGCACTGACCCACTCCCACCCGCACTGACCCACCCGCACTGACCCACTCCCACCCGCACTGACCCACCCGCACTGACCCACTCCCACCCGCACTGACCCACTCCCACCCGCACTGACCCACTCCCACCCGCACTGACCCACTCCCACCCGCACTGACCCACCCGCACTGACCCACTCCCACCCGCACTGACCCACTCCCACCCGCACTGACCCACCCGCACTGACCCACTCCCACCCGCACTGACCCACCCGCACTGACCCACTCCCACCCGCACTGACCCACTCCCACCCACACTGACCCACTCCCACCCGCACTGACCCACTCCCACCCGCACTGACCCACTCCCACCCGCACCCGCACTGACCCACTCCCACCCGCACTGACCCACTCCCACCCGCACCCGCACTGACCCACTCCCACCCGCACTGAACCACTCCCACCCGCACTGACCCACTCCCACCCGCACTGACCCACCCGCACTGACCCACTCCCACCCGCACTGACCCACCCGCACTGACCCACTCCCACCCGCACTGACCCACTCCCACCCGCACTGACCCACCCGCACTGACCCACTCCCACCCGCACTGACCCACCCGCACTGACCCCCCACCCGCACTGACCCACCCGCACTGACCCCCCACCCGCACTGACCCACTCCCACCCGCACTGACCCACTCCCACCCGCACTGACCCACCCACACTGACCCACTCCCACCCACACTGACCCACTCCCACCCGCACTGACCCACTCCCACCCGCACTGACCCACTCCCACCCGCACTGACCCACCCGCACTGACCCACCCGCACTGACCCACTCCGACCCGCACTGACCCACCCGCACTGACCCACTCCCACCCGGACTGACCCACTCCGACCCGCACTGACCCACCCGCACTGACCCACTCCCACCCGCACTGACCCACTCTGACCCGCACTGACCCACTCCCACCCGCACTGACCCACCCGCACTGACCCACTCCCACCCGCACTGACCCACTCCCACCCGCACTGACCCACTCTGACCCGCACTGACCTCACACGTCTAGATTGTTAAGTAACGACACGGCGGAGTCAATACCGCACGCTTTCTGCCCCTGCTATCCTGCTTTCTACCTTAAACTCACACTCTCTCTCTTTCACTTTCTATCTCTCACTCACTCTCTTTCACTCTCACTTTCTCTCTCACTCACTCACTCACTCACTCTTTCTCTTTCTATCTCTCACTCACTTTCTCTTTCTCACTCACTCTCACACACACACTTTCTCACTCGCTCTCTCACTCACTCACGCACTCTTTCTCTTTCACATGCACACTCTCCTTTCTGACAAAGGAATACACAAGAAAAGTAAGGGAGACTGTGGGGTGCCAGTGAATTTCAGAACTACCAACAAATACAACAACTATCAAAACTACCAACATTACATTACATTACATTATTGGCATTTGGCAGACGCTCTTATCCAGAGCGACGTACAACAAAGTGCATACCCATAACCAGGGATAAGTTCGCTGAAAGTCCCTAGAGGGAAGTACAATTTCAACTGCACCAACATATATAACAACTATTACAACTACCAACATATATAACTATCACAACTACCAACATATATCACAACTACCACAACTACCAATATATATCACAACTATTACAACTACCTACATATATCACAACTACCAACATATATAACAACTATCACAACTACCAACATATATAACAACTACGAACATACATCACAACTATCACAACTACCAACATATATAACAACTATCACAACTACCAACATATATCACAACTACCAACATATATCAGAACTATCACAACTACCAACATATATCACAACTATCACAACTACCAACAAATATAACAACTACGAACATACATCACAACTATCACAACTACCAACATATATCACAACTATCACAACTACCAACATATATAACAACTACCACAACTACCTACATATATCACAACTACCAACATATATAACAACTATCACAACTACCTACATATATCACAACTACCAACATATATAACAACTATCACAACTACCAACATATATAACAACTACAAACATACATCACAACTATCACAACTACCAACATATATAACAACTATCACAACTACCTACATATATCACAACTATCACAACTACCTACATATATCACAACTACCAACATATATAACAACTATCACAACTACCTACATATATCACAACTACCAACATAAATCACAACTACCAACATATATAACAACTATCACAACTACCTACATATATCACAACTACCAACATAAATCACAACTACCAACATATATAACAACTATCACAACTACCTACATATATCACAACTACCAGCATATATAACAACTATCACAACTACCTACATATATCACAACTACCAACATAAATCACAACTACCAACATATATAACAACTATCACAACTACCTACATATATCACAACTACCAACATATATAACAACTATCACAACTACCAACATATATAACAACTATCACAACTACCTACATATATCACAACTACCAACATATATAACTATCACAACTACCTACATATATCACAACTACCAACATATATAACAACTATCACAACTACCAACATATATCACAACTATCACAACTACCAACATATATAACAACTACCACAACTACCAACATATATCACAACTACCAACATATGTAACCACTATCACAACTATTATGTGGTGAAAATATTTGCAGAATTATATTATAAATTAGCAATCTGCAGTGCCATGAACTCTTATACCCTGACGTCAGTTTTAAATCCACGCAGAGCCAAGCATGTAGAATTGTAAAATGATAAAAAAATGAAAACAGCTTATTAACCCCACTGCTGCTAAGCGAGTGCAACTATGTGCTAAAGCTCAATCCGATTTGAAGCAGTGTTGATTCATGTTGCAAATCAAACTACACGTGTGTTTATTTTTTCTTCTTTCTGGCTGAAAAAAGAGAACCGCTGTGCAACGCTGTGACAGACGGTAACTCAAGTCGTTAATTGATGATTTAGTTCAGGTTTGGGATGAACACACTGATGTCGATGGACTCCACCCAAGAGCGCCTTTATCGAGCTCAGACTGAACCTCCCTGCCACAAACGCCTCCAGTGTTCCTCCCAGAAGAGCTCCAGGAGTTGCTCTTGGCAAGGTGTCCACCGTGATGGCTATACCTCACTCCCAGTTCCAAAAAAACATCCACCAGAGAGCGAGAGAAGAGGCTGGAGGGGACAAGCACACCTTCGCATCCAGAAGAAATAAACTCAAAAATAAAATAGAAACATAACACGAATCTCTACGTGCGGTGCATTAATATGCTCATACCATCTGCTCGTGTCATTGTTTTTAACATCCATCTCTTTCCAATAAATATTTTCTTGACCTGTCTGCATCCTTTCCAGCACAATTAAGTAAATCTTTTTGAAAACTGCAGAAAAACATGGTTTCATTGTGTGAAGCTGAGAGTCTGATAAAAAACAGACACGGCTCTCGGTACAGGCGGCGAGACTGTAATGAAACACGACTGCTAATCAACATATATGTGTATTAAAAATAGCAGAGAAACAGGTGGACTTATTGTGTAAAATTATTATTTTTGGGTCACACATTGGGTTGCTTGGCAACCGTTTTACTGTTATTCAATAATTATGATTCTTTGCCCAGCATTCTGAAACGCTGTCTTGGGAAAGAGGAGAAAAGGCCTGTGCCTTTTGAGCACATTTAACTGCTGCCAAACTTCAAATCTGCTGGTAAATGATCCCCCTCGCACTGACAATTTTCCCACATTTCTTTTTTTTTTGGGGGGGGAAAGTGGAGAATGTTTTGCAATCTGTGTGGCATTAATGAGGCATTCAGGAAGCTCTGAGCCTGACGGGAAAGCCAATGCCTTCTCTCCTCTCCTCCACTCCTCCTCTCCTCTTCTCTCCTCTCCTCCTATCTCCACTCCTCCTCTCCTCCTCGTCTCTCATCCTCTCGTTTCTTCTCTCCTCTCCTCCTCTCCTTCTCTCCTCTCTCCTCCTCTCTTCTCTCCTCCTCTCCTCTCCTCATCTCTCCTCCTCTCTCCTCTCCTCCTCTCTCCTTTCCTCTCCTCTCACGGTGATGTGTCTATCCTCCATGCATGAGTAAAGTAAGAGTTTGGGTAAGTCTCCAGAGGTTTGTCTGATTTAGTTCAGTAATACTTTTCCACAAAAAGCCGTTAAGAGTTCACCTTTACTGCCGCGTCGTCTTCTGAAGCCGAGAAGCGAGCCGCCCAGGAAGCGATCGCTAGATCCCGCCGGAGAGAGCGTGTCATAAGGCCTCCCGTGTGTACGCAAATCTGCGCCTGTCACCGGCTTCTGATTGGCAGCCGCCTCGTAGCTCTGAGAGAACGGTGATGGAGAACACTCGCAGGAATCGAGCGTAAAAAAACAGTAGAAGTAAAGTTTCTGTTGGCGTTCCCCCCGTGGAGTCTCACGAGGGGCAGAACAACCGATCTTAAACGGTAAAAATGTGAGCAAAACGACATTCTTACTGCGCCGCTAACTTCCACCCCAACAGCGGCCTTCATCCGCGATCGTTAGCACATATTCAATTACGCAATTACCCAGGCCAGACCTCAAGCTCTCTCTTCTGACAGAATGTGGAAAGTAAACACACAAAGACACAAAAGAACAAACTTTGACGTTTAAAGGTCGTGGGCTAGATCTCCCAGATGAAATGCAGCTCTCTTAAAAAAGGGTCTTAACCGGATTCACTTCAGAAAAACACCCAGGCATATAAACTGTATCTCAGAGAAAGTAATATGTGTTCATTCCTGCGAAATGCCAAAGAATATAATAAACGTTTACTGCATGCAATTAAATGCATTCTTCTTTCAGCTCAGACTCTGGT
>NC_083773.1:1051778-1059278 GCF_963514075.1 Conger conger | reverse complement strand
CGTGCAGAGTGTAAACACCACGCAGAGCGTAAACACCACGCAGATAATAAACACCACACAGAGAATAAACACCACACAGAGGGTAAACACCACGCAGAGTGTAAACACCACGCAGAGAACAAACACAGCGCAGAGCGTAAACACCACGCAGAGTGTAAACACCACGCAGAGAGTAAACACCACGCAGAGTGTAAACACTACTCAGAGCGTAAACACCACACAGAGTGTAAACACCACGCAGAGAATAAACACAGCGCAGAGCGTAAACACCACGCAGAGTGTAAACACTACTCAGAGCGTAAACACCACACAGAGTGTAAACACCACGCAGAGAATAAACACAGCGCAGAGCGTAAACACCACGCAGAGTGTAAACACTACTCAGAGTGTAAACACCACACAGAGTGTAAACACCACGCAGAGTGTAAACACAGCGCAGAGCGTAAACACCACACAGAGTGTAAACACCACGCAGAGTGTAAACACTACTCAGAGCGTAAACACCACGCAGAGAATAAACACAGCGCAGAGTGTAAACACCACTCAGAGCGTAAACACAGCGCAGAGCGTAAACACCACACAGAGTGTAAACACCACACAGAGTGTAAACACAGCGCAGAGTGTAAACACCACTCAGAGCGTAAACACAGCGCAGAGCGTAAACACCACACAGAGTGTAAACACCACACAGAGTGTAAACACCGCGCAGAGTGTAAACACCACACAGAGCGTAAACACAGCGCAGAGCGTAAACACCACACAGAGTGTAAACACCACACAGAGTGTAAACACCACACAGAGTGTAAACACCGCGCAGAGCGTAAACACCACGCAGAGCGTAAACACTGCGCAGAGCGTAAACACCACTCAGAGAATAAACACAGCGCAGAGTGTAAACACCACTCAGAGCGTAAACACAGCGCAGAGCGTAAACACCGCGTAGAGCGTAAACACCGCGCAGAGCGTAAACACCGCGCAGAGCGTAAACACTGCGCAGAGCGTAAACACCGCGCAGAGTGTAAACACCGCGCAGAGTGTAAACACCACTCAGAGCGTAAACACAGCGCAGAGTGTAAACACTGTACAGAGCGTAAACACCATGCAGAGCGTAAACACCACTCAGAGCGTAAACACAGTGCAGAGTGTAAACACAGCGCAGAGCGTAAACACCGTACAGAGCGTAAACACAGCGCAGAGCGTAAACACAGCGCAGAGTGTAAACACCGCGCAGAGCGTAAACACCGTACAGAGCGTAAACACAGCGCAGAGCGTAAACACAGCGCAGAGTGTAAACACAGCGCAGAGCGTAAACACCACTCAGAGCGTAAACACAGCGCAGAGTGTAAACACCATGCAGAGCGTAAACACCACTCAGAGCGTAAACACAGCGCAGAGTGTAAACACCGCGCAGAGCGTAAACACCGTACAGAGCGTAAACACCACGCAGAGCGTAAACACCGCGCAGAGCGTAAACACAGCGCAGAGCGTAAACACCGCGCAGAGCGTAAACACCGTACAGAGCGTAAACACCACGCAGAGCGTAAACACAGCGCAGAGCGTAAACACCGCGCAGAGCGTAAACACAGTGCAGAGCGTGAACACAGTGCAGAGCGTAAACACCACTCAGAGCGTAAACACCACTCAGAGTGTAAACACCACTCAGAGCGTAAACACAGCGCAGAGCGTAAACACCGTACAGAGTGTAAACACCACTCAGAGCGTAAACACCGTACAGAGCGTAAACACTGCGCAGAGCGTAAACACAGCGCAGAGCGTAAACACAGCGCAGAGCGTAAACACAGCGCAGAGCGGCTCACAGGCCGTGTCTGCCCTGTGCTGAGCCCAGCCGCGCCGGCCCCATTACGGGGCTGTGATTATACGGGCCTGTCTGAGGCCGCGCCGCGCCGAGATCAAAGCGGCAGGTCGGGGCCCCGGAGGGAGGCAGCGCTGGCTCCTCATTCCTCCGCAAACGAGAACCAGCTGCCGGGCGAAGGAGCACACACAGCGCCCCCCCCCCCCCCCCTCCCCCCCCCTCCCCCCCCTGCTCCTGCCTGTTTATTTGCTCTCGGACAGACTCTTGTTTATCTTCGCCGAGGCCCGGCTGTATTTTTGACTTTCTCTCTCTCTCTAGCGTTTCTGTGAGCTTGTGGGTTTCTGCACAAGGTGAGGCGGAAGGCTCAGTGTGGCTCAGGGTGTTTGGCAGAAGGAGCGCTGGCCGGCGTAGCGTAGCGCGTAGGAGGAAAACCGGACGCCTTTTCCCAGGATGTTAAAGGTTAGAGGTTAGAGGTTAGAGGTCAGAGGTCAGACGTCAGACGGAGGTGTTGCAGCAGGTTCTGCTCAGTGGTGCAGGGTGGATCAAACACTTTTACACCCCGCCAAACAATCTGTCCACCTGAGCCGGAGCTACTCGGCTGATGGACGTTGAGTCCTGACGTGACCACCTCACCTATAATCTTACCTTACCTTACCTTACCTTTTACTCAGCAAATTACTGACAACAAACTTCTAGTCTAACGGCGATCTCCATTATATAGACATCTAACCAACATCTAAATATTTGGTGGGAAGGTCCTTGACTCACACACGTGCACAGGTTAACACTCACACACACACACACACCTGCACAGGCCAACACTCACACACACACACCTGCACAAGCTAACACTCACACACACACACCTGTACAGGTTAACACTCACACACACACACACACACACACCTGTACAGGTTAACACTCGCACGACAGTTCCTCTCAGGTCTACAAGATCTGCACAGATCTGCACAGGGCATCAGGGAGATGAAGGGGTTTGTTTGGCCATCCTGGGTGCATGGAGATCAGAATTACAGGCCTGCTATCTGTGTACAGACCGCAGACTCATTGGGAATGTTTCTCAAACACGTGTCACGTATTTGTTTTTTGTTTTTAGGCCTAATGACATAACCGATAAATGTCAGGGGAAGATGAAATCCGTCCTGTGTGTCTGTGTGTCATCATCACCCCCCCTCCGTCACGTGCCGGGCGGTCCCCTGTGGCGGTGGGACACAGGCCGGACTCCCGTAGGTGCCGGGGTCGTAATGAAGCTCGTTAAAGCTCCAACGGCGTTTCCTGGTGCTCTCTCCACATCTGGCACCAGCTGTACACCGCCCGGCAAACAGGCCCACAACTGCCAGCCTGGAATATTCCATACAGCACATCCTGTATATTATACACGTATGTTCACTCCACCACAAACACGCACGCACACACGTGTAATTGAAACTTATTGCCGTTAAGCTAGATGACGTTTAGCTTAGAAAACAGAAACCAGGGAAGGTTTACGACAGTATACAGGTCACATATTCATGAACAGGCCCACGTTGCGTCATTATGTTCCTCTGGGAGTGTTTTGTTACGTAGCCACGAATGCTGTTGGCTAAGGTGCCTGTAGCCTAGTGGCTTAGGTGCTATAGCCAAGTGGCTAAGACGCTATAGCCTAGTAGCTAATATGCTATAGCCAAGTGGCTAAGACGCTATAGCCTAGTGGCTAATATGCTATAGCCAAGTGGCTAAGACACCATAGCCAAGTGGCTAATATGCTTATTATTATTATTATTATTATTATTATTATTATAATTATTATTATTATTATATTTCTGCGATACAGAGCAGTAAAGAGGTTATTCGGACCTGTCCTCTCTCTCCAGGAAGTAAACAGGATCAGGATGGAGATGTAAGCACTTCCTGCCGTTATGTTTTCCCCCGGCATGTGGAGGGGATTTGGGAGGGAGCATTCCCCATGAGGTTCCCATTACTGCCAATCAAAATGGCTGTCAGATATGAGAATTTGTGAATGGGGGTTGGGTTAGTCTGGGATTTTCAGCCTACTAAAGGTTTCTCTGGGGATCAGAGAGACTTACACAGTGGTCCAGTCAGTCGCCTGTCCTAATTTGGGGGGGGGGCTTTCAGTAGCCAGGCCTCTCTCATTGTTTCTATCATGTTTCCTTAAAGGTCCCATATTGTGGAAAACGACCTTTCTCTTGCTACATCAGACCAGAGGTTAACTGATATCAATGAGCCTTAAAGGCACAGTCACTAAAATGGTAAATGGTTGGCATTTATACAGTGCCTTTATCCAAAGCGCTGTACAATTGACGCTTCTCATTCACCCATTCATACGCACACTCACACACCGATGGCGATTGGCTGCCATGCAAGGCGCCGACCAGCTCGTCAGGAGCATTTAGGGGTTAGGGCGAACCGGCAACCCTCCGACTGCCAGACGACTGCTCTTACTGCCTGAGCCATGTCGCCCCATAAAACAGTCTGTTCTCTGTTCTTGGTAAAGTTCATGAGAGGTGCTGGAGAATGGACATGTAAACTGGATAGAGGTTGTTTTAGGTACTTAAAACCACACAAATATCTTATTCTCAGGACCTAAAATAAATCACTGGAAAGGTGTACAATATGACCTTTAATGAAATTGACGAGGAGCTGCTAGCAACCACCAAACTCAGCACTTCGCATTAGATTCAATCAGACGCATTTAGCAAGTTTATTGCCATGAACTATTCACCCAAACCAGACCCAGGTTGTTTCGTACAGGAAGAGGTGTGGCTTGGAGACTGAGCAGCCCAGGAAACAGGAAGAGGTGTGGCCTGGAGACTGAGCAGCCCAGGAAACAGGAAGAGGTGTGGCCTGGAGACTGAGCAGCCCAGGAAACAGGAAGAGGTGTGGCCTGGAGAGAGAGACCCTAACCCTTCACCCAGAATCTGTCTGCCTGTCCCCAACCTCTCCACAGTCCTCCACAGCTGTTTTAATACAACTAACCCAACAAAATCAAATAAGGAAGTTATTCATTATTGTATAATAGAGGAATATCATCACACTCGATTAATTAAGTGCATTCGGAAAAAAGGTATTAAGTTGTTTAGTCCTTTTCCCTGTAATGTGTTTGATATTTTAGGCATACGATATGCTTACAACTGCTTTTATTATTTTATACAACAATAAAAATGAGGGACACAAACATTGGTCAGCTGTAGAAGTTGTTCACTATTCAGAGTACCTAAACTGTAGAATTAACCGTTCAAATAGTTACTGGGGTTCAGTATTCACACAATAAGACACTAGCTCACCAGGTATCTGGTGGAGTTCTGAAGGGCTGAATGGTGAAATCACACATACAGTATGGCGCAGTGCCATAGCTTACACCTGGATAACAGTTAGCCATTACAGTACACTCTGGTGGCAGTGGAGGAACACTTGTGTTCTTCAAGGGTCAAATTTCCCAGGTGCACCCTGAAAGTACAGTAATGTAGAATAGCATGTCTTCCAAGAAAAAAGGTACAAGTTGATTCTATATTGCTGGCTAGGGGTACAATTTTATGTATGTAGGGTAGTGCCCCAGCGATGAGCATTTGGACGTTTTTAGGCACGTTTCATCCCTTTATTTCTACACCACGTTTCATCCCTTTATTTCTGAGAGTGTACCTCCACTAGCTCCAGCCTGAGTTCTGCACCACGAGCGGCTCCATACTGCAGGCTGGACTCCAGCCTGGGTTCTGGCACACGACACAGTCTAATTCCCTGTGGTGTAATGTACCACAAAACCTTCTCTTTTTTCAAGGAATACAAATTGTTGGCCTCATTTCCATATTGCATTAAAGTAAATACTGACCTTGGACCGGTCATTAGTCGACTGTTGATTTATGATTCAGGGTTTCAGAAATACTGCAAAGAAAGGACACGTTGAGTTGCCATTTTTTTCTCCCTGTCAAGTTAACTTTGCAGGAAGTTGAAGCAGAAACTTCAACATGCAGGTTCAGCTATGAAAGAAAAACGATGGAAGCTGTTATTAGGTTAAATTATACTGCCGGGGGTTCCCCGGGCGTCCTGGCTCTGTCAACCTGCCACCTAATCTTCCCCAGTTTAACTGCCTGCAATTTGTTCTCTCCCTCTCCACCTCAAGCATTCTGGCACAAAATGGCTGCCGTGGCATTGCCCAGGTGGGTACGACACCATGGCAGGAGGTGAGTTTCCCGACTATCACTGTAAATTGTAGCAACAGTTTCGACCTCGCTGTTCCGAGGGACTGCGACAGTCGAGCTTCACAAGAGTACGGAGGAGAAACCCGCCGCTCGGTCCCAGTGAACTTTTTATTTCAGAAGGGAAGTGGGCAGACAAGCGTTCCAGGGAAAGTCACGGCCCCCGAGAATGAGTCATAGCGGCTAACCGTACCATAAAGATACACAACCTGCACGGGCGACGTTTATAACGCAGAAAAATGAACTGGCTACATCGGCCCCAAGCACAGTGCAAACGCAGACGGCAACTTTAACGAATACTCCCTTTCCCTCCCGAGTAAGTCCAGTGAGTATTCAGCCACTTGGACCGACCGCAAGGTCGTAATTACGATTTAGCTATTAGCTATTTATTTCGGTCCTTAAAAACTATTGTAACAATATGAACAAACGTGCCTAGAAAACAACAACAACAACAAAACAGCAATGTATCAGCACATGAAGACAATAATCCAATGAGTGAAAAGGTATAGGCTGAAGCCTTAGCTTATTATACCTATTCTTCTCACTATATCAAATCATATACAAACTAAAACTTCACGCTTCAACATGTTTGTAAAATACATTAAAGAGCTCCAGTCTCTTTAAGATATTTAAAAACTTCACTGCGAAGTGAAACAGGAGAAAGCTCTACAAACGCTGAATAAAACCATCCGCCAAACTTCGCCAAAGGACAGGGGCCTACTCCAACACTAATTACATGTGAAACCGGTTTGACCCCTGCTTTTGTTTTTTAAATTGCATTTAAATATAGAGATGGTGAAGATATTCCCAGTATTCACATCTTTATTAGAATCTTTTCCACAGGCCCAGATTACAGTAGCCAGTGCTGATAAGGTGACACATCTAGATCTCTTACATTTCTTAATTCCCATTTATGGTTTGACCAAAAAAAACAAAAAAACTTTGTGGACATTTTTTTCCAACATTGATTGGACCAACCCGCACTGGGGCACCACCAGCAGGTCCTACAGTAAGCGTGCCGGAACATTCCACATCAGCGAGGGAACAGGATCACCACAGGCCATGCAGAATGGGGAACAGACCCGACTAACAGAAACAATAGAAATAAGACCGAAGCAATCAGCGAAGAAGTTCAGAAATATATGAAACAGATGCATGTACACTGTACCGAGGCAGTGTAAGGGCGATTTCCTCGAGGGTTACAACATCAGGAGCTGAACTGAAACACAGAATCTGCCTGCAAGACCTCTCGCACCTGACAAATTTAGGTTGTGTCCAAATTTCTTTGACGTACGTATCAAAAGACAATCTGGAGCCCGTAAGCCGTTCGGAACTGCTGGGAAGGGCGTCTCACACGAGAGAGGAGCGTCATGAAGATTTAACATTTTTTCTTACGATTTGGTCCCGATCGGAAAATAATCATCGGGCGCCCGCAAGCCATATATTGTACGCCTGCCTTAAAACAGCCAAGTAGAA
>NC_083773.1:1021778-1046778 GCF_963514075.1 Conger conger | reverse complement strand
CAGAGAATCCACAACACAGAGTCACTCACTCAGAGAATCCACAATACAGAGTCACTCACTCAGAGGAGAATCCACAACACAGAGTCACTCACTCAGAGAATCCACAACACAGAGTCACTCACTCAGAGGAGAATCCACAACACAGAGTCACTCACTCAGAGGAGAATCCACAACACAGAGTCACTCACTCAGAGAATCCACAATACAGAGTCACTCACTCAGAGGAGAATCCACAACACAGAGTCACTCACTCAGAGAATCCACAATACAGAGTCACTCACTCAGAGGAGAATCCACAACACAGAGTCACTCACTCAGAGAATCCACAATACAGAGTCACTCACTCAGAGGAGAATCCACAACACAGAGTCACTCACTCAGAGAATCCACAACACAGAGTCACTCACTCAGAGAATCCACAACACAGAGTCACTCACTCAGAGGAGAATCTACAACACAGAGTCACTCACTCAGAGGAGAATCCACAACACAGAGTCACTCACTCAGAGAATCCACAACACAGAGTCACTCACTCAGAGAATCCACAACACAGAGTCACTCACTCAGAGAATCCACAACACAGAGTCACTCACTCAGAGGAGAATCTACAACACAGAGTCACTCACTCAGAGGAGAATCCACAACACAGAGTCACTCACTCAGAGAATCCACAACACAGAGTCACTCACTCAGAGGAGAATCGACTCCAGGCTAATCTCAACGGCAGAATGACTCCCGTATAAACACGGCTGATTGCATCTCTGTGGCTGAGTGGGGTTGAAACGTCTCCAGGCTTTGGCCGCTGTCAGCGAAAGGAGCCGTTATATCAACAGAGCAGCACAGATTACGCTAACGGGCCCGGCGATCTGTCTGCACGCCGCACGGCTAAAACGTGCGCTAGCGCTCGCCCTTCTCTCGTTAAAGCCCGTAGACAAAACACTTAATATATGAACTATAAACAGGCCTATCCTGCTATCAGCATGTGGCCCTGCCTCTACAGTGGCTTGTGCACACCACAGAGAACTCTGTCCTGAACCCTGGGCTCAGGAATTTAAACACATGTAGCCTTTTTCCATTTATAGAAACCCAGTGTTTATGGCAGAAAAACTACTTTGATTCTGTACTCAAGGACAAAAGCATTAAGGCTGTTACTGTAACTAGGACTTGTGTCATTCAAGCCAATTGTGATACTAAATTTTCCTTAACTTTAGGAGACAGAGTTAAGCTCATGCCACCGCTTCAGATATTTATACATTGCATAACAACAATTAAATAGATAAAAGCGTCACGTAATGTAGGCTTGGGGATTAGTGTACCCCACTGCTCAGTATGATGGAGAACACACACACACACACACACCACACACACAGTGAGTCTAGCTTACATATAATAACAAGCTTATTAAGACACTAGGTAGTCCATCCCTTCTCTGCATCTATGACTCCTACACGCCAAAAGGAGAGAGTGTGTGTGAGCTGCTCTGACCTGCAGCCCCCCCCACACACACCCACACACACACACCCCTATGGGATACACGCACACACACACACACCCCTATGGGATACACGCACACACACACGCACACACACACACCCCTACGCACACACACACACGCACACACCCTTATGGGACACACACACACACACACACACACACACAAACACACACACGCACACACACACACCCTTATGGGACACACACACACACACACACACACACACGCACACGCACACGCACACACCCCTATGGGACACACACACACACACACACACACACACACAGCTCCACAGCCACGCAGGCATAGGGACGGCTGTACGACCTCTGGATGAATGAGTCAGCTCTTCATCACCGTGGGGTGATAACATTTTCCCCAAAAAAGGTCACAACCCTCATGATTCCAGCCCACCGATCCGCCCCCCGCCCCCACACAGCCCCCACACAAAACAGAGGATTGGGCTCTGCCTTTGGTGATGGTCTTTTGTGGGGCAGAGTTTTGGGACAGTCATGGATCAGGACCTGCCGGAGGAAGTAGGGGAGTGGGGGTGCAGCTGTGGAAGCAGGGCCTTGTGGTGTCTCTGCCCTGCGACCTTCTCCTTACCCCTCTACCTTCTCCTTACCCCTCTACCTTCTCCTGACTGCTCTACCTTCTCCTGACTGCTCTACCTTCTCCTGACTGCTCTACCTTCTCCTGACTGCTCTACCTTCTCCTTACCCCTCTACCTTCTCCTTACCCCTCTACCTTCTCCTGACTGCTCTACCTTCTCCTGACTGCTCTACCTTCTCCTTACCCCTCTACCTTCTCCTGACTGCTCTACCTTCTCCTGACTGCTCTACCTTCTCCTGACTGCTCTACCTTCTCCTTACCCCTCTACCTTCTCCTGACTGCTCTACCTGCTCCTGACTGCTCTACCTTCTCCTGACTGCTCTACCATCACATTACAGCTACTCAACTGACGCTTTTATCCAAAGCCACTTACAGTTGATTAGACTAAGCATGGGACAATCCTCCCCTGGAGCAATGTAGGGTTAAGGGCCTTGCTCAAGGGCCCAACAGCTGCACTGGGCTTGCTGAGGCTAAACTGGGGTTGGAACCACCAACGTTCCACACTCACACACACACACACACACACACACACTCACACACACACACACACACACACACTCTCACACACACACACACACACACTCACACACACACACACACACTCACACACACACTTAATTAGCGCTACTAAGACAAGCAGCGATTACCCAGAGTGCTGTGCTTTTAATGGCGCACTGGGCCTGATGTGTCTCAAATGAGCCAGACGCACGGGAAGCTGAGGAGAGAGAACGACCGCGGATCCTTCCGGAACCAGGAGCCGTCTACCCGCGGGATGCCACCAAGGCCCATGGGGAAAAAGTACAGTAATGTTCTCTTTGGATACAAATGAGTACGTTTTACAAGCCAAAAAAGGCACAAATTATATACATTGCCGGTGAGGGGTGCACCTGTAGGGTACTGCCCCAGCGACAAGCATTTGTGCCTTTTTATGAACTTTGCGTACATTTATAGTACCATGGCTAAACTCCACCGCCTATGGGCTTCCCCTTGTACTTTAAAGAACAGGTCTGCACAGTCATGCTGCATGGGAGATCCACAGTACACACACACACACACACACACACACTCTCACACATGCGCACACACACACACACTCACACACACACTCACACACACACACGCACACGCACACACACACACACACTCACACACACACACACACTCTCACACACGCGCGCACACGCACATGTATGTTCTCGGGTGTTGTGTCTGCACCCTTTTTGCACACCACTGTTGCTAGCGGCTGTTAGCTTGGCCTTTAGCTTCAATGAATCTGTCCGTTCTCCTCTGACCTTTATCCACAGAACTGCTGCTCATCGGGTGTTTTTTGTTTATCGCACCATTCTCTGCAAACTGCTGTGTGCCACCCCTTCTGGCACCAACAATCATATCATCGTCTAAGTCACTGAGATCATGTGTCCTGCCAATTTCTAATGTCTGGTTGAGCAATAGCTAAACCACTTCACCATGCTCTATAGATCGAGTCTCCTTCACCATGCTCTATAGATCGAGTCTGCTTCACCATGCCTGCATGCTGTACAGATCAAGTTGCAGCCACATAATTGGCTGTTTGGAGCAGCAGGATATTTGCATTCATAAGCAATACCTAATAAAGTGGCCACTAAGTGTATACACACATATAACAAACAAAAAATCTGATCTGCTCTTAATTATGACTTTATACATCAGCATTAAGCATTTCTCTTCTGCAAGGAAAAAAAAACATTGTTAAGGGGCAACAATAAACATCTGAGGGTAATGAAACTCACATGCTGAGGAGAGCAGTCTTCCCATCTCAGCTTCAGAGAGAGGATTACTCTCCTTCTGATCTGTGAGCCCATCTTATGTACGGATAATCACTCCCTTTCTGTGTAATGCTCCGATACAAACACACACGCACACACACATACACGCACGCATGCACACAGACACATACATGCACGAACAAACGCACACACACACACACAAACGCACACACACACACACGCACACACAAACGCACAGACACACACACACACTCTTTCTCTGGTGTCATGAATAAAACTGATGCAGGTTGTCAGCTTGGTGAGATCCAACGCCTCAGAGTCAGCGTTAATGTGTTAAAGCGGGAGTCAGAGACTCGAGGTCCCGGAGGGCAGAGACCTGCGGGTTGTCCACCCTCCCTGTACCTGGGAGTCCAGTGTGACGACAGCCTGGTCACTCAGTTGTAGTAATTACCCAGGAGAAAAGAAAACCAGGGCGCCAGATTTCAGGATCCCTGTTATGAAGTAAACTGAACTGGGATGAGCTAGACCAGCGATACTCAGAAAGACGAGTTACACCCCCGATTCTGCTAATCAGCCATGAGAGCCTCTTCCTACCTTCATTAGGAGAATCAGGTGTGGAACTGCTTGGTTGGAACAAACTGCCCTTTCTGGGTGAGACTGAGCATCCCTGATTTAGTGTCTTCTGGAGGAAAATAGCTCACGTGTCAATCAAAACCCCCCTAGTGAGGTGAAAGGACATCTGAGCAGAACACAGGCTCGCTGCGTGCAGTACAGGGGCTCGGAGGGGGGGGGGGTCTACCCTTACCTGTGCCAGGTGTGTGGGGCGGACTCTGCGGGGGGGCTCCGCAGGCCTCGCTGGGAGGTCTGCTCAGACCTGGGGGAGGGGTCCCGTCCTCCGACATCTGTACCGAGCTGTGAGGGGTACAACAAGACCGCCGTGAGACTCAAACACAACACTCACCCTGTGGGACTCAAACACAACACTCACCCCGTGGGACTCAAACACAACACTCACCCTGTGGGACTCAAACACAACGCTGTGGGACTCAAACACAACACTCACCGCCGTGACTCAAACACAACGCTGTGGGACTCAAACACAACACTCACCGCCGTGACTCAAACACAACACTGTGGGACTCAAACACAACACTCACTGCCGTGGGACTCAAACACAACACTCACCCCGTGGGACTCAAACACAACACTCACCCCGTGGGACTCAAACACAACACTCACCCGGTGGGACTCAAACACAACACTCACCCTGTGGGACTCAAACACAACACTCACCCTGTGGGACTCAAACACAACACTCACCGCCGTGAGACTCAAACACAACACTCACCGCCGTGGGACTCAAACACAACACTCACCGCTGTGGGACTCAAACACAACACTCACCCTGTGGGACTCAAACACAACACTCACCCCGTGAGACTCAAACACAACACTCACCCGGTGAGACTCAAACACAACACTCACCCCGTGGGACTCAAACACAACACTCACCGCTGTGGGACTCAAACACAACACTCACCCTGTGGGACTCAAACACAACACTCACCCCGTGAGACTCAAACACAACACTCACCCCGTGGGACTCAAACACAACACTCACCCGGTGGGACTCAAACACAACACTCACCCGGTGGGACTCAAACACAACACTCACCACCGTGGGACTCAAACACAACACTCACCCTGTGAGACTCAAACACAACACTCACCCCGTGGGACTCAAACACAACACTCACCCTGTGAGACTCAAACACAACACTCACCGCAGTGGGACTCAAACACAACACTCACCGCTGTGGGACTCAAACACAACACTCACCGCTGTGAGACTCAAACACAACGCTGTGGGACTCAAACACAACACTCACCCCGTGAGACTCAAACACAACACTCACCCCGTGGGACTCAAACACAACACTCACCCTGTGGGACTCAAACACAACACTCACCCTGTGGGACTCAAACACAACACTCACCGCCGTGAGACTCAAACACAACACTCACCCTGTGGGACTCAAACACAACACTCACCGCCGTGAGACTCAAACACAACACTCACCTGGTGGGACTCAAACACAACACTCACCGCTGTGGGACTCAAACACAAAACACTCACCGCTGTGGGACTCAAACACAACACTCACCCTGTGGGACTCAAACACAACACTCACCCCGTGAGACTCAAACACAACACTCACCCGGTGAGACTCAAACACAACACTCACCCCGTGGGACTCAAACACAACACTCACCGCTGTGGGACTCAAACACAACACTCACCCTGTGGGACTCAAACACAACACTCACCCCGTGAGACTCAAACACAACACTCACCCCGTGGGACTCAAACACAACACTCACCCGGTGGGACTCAAACACAACACTCACCCGGTGGGACTCAAACACAACACTCACCGCCGTGGGACTCAAACACAACACTCACCCTGTGAGACTCAAACACAACACTCACCCCGTGGGACTCAAACACAACACTCACCCTGTGAGACTCAAACACAACACTCACCGCCGTGACTCAAACACAACACTGTGGGACTCAAACACAACACTCACTGCCGTGACTCAAACACAACACTGTGGGACTCAAACACAACACTCACTGCCGTGGGACTCAAACACAACACTCACCGCCGTGGGACTCAAACACAATGCCCACCAGCGTGGGACTCAAACACAGCATTCACCAGCGTGGGACTCAAACACAACACTCACCAGCGTGGGACTAAAACACAACACTCACCAGCGTGGGACTCAAACACAACGCTCACCAGCGTGAGACTCAAACACAACACTCACCACCGTGGGACTCAAACACAACACTCACCGCCGTGAGACTCAAACACAACACTCACCACAAACAGCTGTCCCTTTCCCCAGGATTACTCGCTGTAGCGTGTCTGTCTTTCTTTCTAAAACCAAGGCTTTGAGCCCTTAGCATGAGTTCATAGATTTAGCAAGAGAACAAAATGATCCTGACAGAGATTAGAGGAGAAAACACAAACTTGATATTATTGAGAGGTGAGTTTGTCAGACGGAATGTAGCTTCTTTTAACTGTGATTAAGATTAGATTATAAAGTTGGCCTACTCTTTTGTCGCAGTTGTAAATGAAACCTGAAAGCGTGGATATTATGAAGACTGTCACTGGGGAGATGTTATGGCTGCAAAGTTTCTGATTAAATGGCGCATCGGCGCTAACGTTCTCAGAGTAAAAATCGAGCTGCCGATCATTTCAGAAACATGGCGCCTAGAGGCGTAGCTCCTCACAGACAGTCTCTGCAGCACAGCTGTTTGGATGTTTGCTCGCATATAAAACCGCAAATACGACTACACTGCGCACTGGCTTATGAGAACGGCGTTTTAGTTGCCTTAATTAATTTAAATATCCATTTTCACACTTTATTATTCTTAAAAGAGCTACACCCACAGCCAATCTTCTCAAAATGATTGAGCTCATTATGTTTCTCAAGAGTGTTCAAAAACCTTTCTAAAAAGTCCATGCAACTAAATTCTGATGCCAATATTCTGCACCTTTAATATCAACAATAAAAGTTTACTCCACAGAGTATTGGACGATGCAATTACTTCATAGAAGGCGGGCATGTGTGTGAGTACTTAGCAGATTTAACACAGAGCTTCAATAGGCTACAGTATTTCACTTTTTATGCTGCAAAAATGCATGTCAATAGGCTACTGGTGACCTGCGCATTTTCTTACTCTATGTGTTGTAAGAATGACAGTAGGCCTAAAGTTGCCATAGGTTTCTGAAATTAAAGACAGGAAAGTGATCGCGACCCAAAGATTACTGCAGTAGGTTGGACATATCGAGAAATTGCTGCTCACACCTCGTAGCGTACACAGCTAGTACTTTGCTTTGTGCTAAAAGGGACACTTTGTAAAACATACCTAAGACAATACAAGGAGACCTCAATCGACAGCTCAACAAAAGCAAGATGGTTGGATACACAATACGGTCTTTATTGCGCACAGGCTGCTTGCTCTGATGTTGTCATGCGCTCGTAATATGATCACATCTGTGCATCAAACGTGTCCACATGCACGCATGTTAATGTACGCAGGTAGGCCTTACGTGCAATTTAGTTTAAATCTAAACTTGTGCAAAGACGAAACGTTTTCAGTTTTGCCCCGTTGTCCAATATCATGTTTACCTTTATACTGCAGACATGTCCTAGGTACTCGCAACGAGTCTACGCACGCTTGCGCTCAGACCGACTCAGACCTCTTGAACGTGTTCAGACTCGATATATAAAAGACAAGGTCAATGTACAGTCGAATAAAGCGAAACTTTAACAATTAACCCACCTTGGTGGTGCAGCAATACTCACTGATATTGCACTAATTCATTCTAACTCCTTTCTCCGAAAAGTGATTTCCAGTTTTCCTTAAATGTTCCTCTTTTTTTACCGTCCCGTCCCGTGTTCGATAACTCGTCTCTTCTTCTCCATTTGCCTTATTCACACGAACATCTAAGTGCAATTTAATACCGTTTTAGTGGGTTTCCCCAACTTTCTCGGTCCTTTCAAAACTTTTTAAATCGGTCAACTTCTTTTCTCCGAAGCGCTGCTGTCGACTTGAGGTTACTAGCGCCCGAAAGAGGATCTTTGTCCCGTGTATAACTCGTTCAGCCGCGCAAAAAACTTGACAACTTCTGAGACCGCATTCCTGTATTTTTTATTACCTTCGTTTTCTTCTGTTCTCCCTATTTATGCTTCAATCCTGAAATCTTTCGAGCTGTCTTCCTCTCTCCCAGCCTCGCATTCTCGCCTCCCTTGTATCGGATCTAGTCTTGGAGACAGTCAGCTCCAGACCAGTCCCTTCTACAGGAAATTACATTCAAGGCTGATTACTGTGTTTCCTCCGGGCAAGAAAGTTAGCGAGAGTTTGTTCTTAAAAACACTGTAATCTGTAATTACGTTAGCTAAACCAAACCAGAGTCAAATACAAACACGCAAACCTCATTTGAATGTCTTGTCTTAAAAACAGCACGAATTGCTACATTAATGTGGTCTTTCCCACTTGTTATGTACAGTAATGATGATGATGATGATGATGATGACGACCATGACACAGATTTTTTTTACCACTAGATTCTTATAGGCATACCTATTGATGGATGTATGCATAGTACACATATACTTTTACGGTTTTACAAACACCTGTGTGTGTGTGTGTGTGTGTGTGTGTGTGGGGTTGTGTCTTGCAACATTGGAAATGAAAGACTGGCTGTACTGTTAGTATTGCCTACATAGAATTTTGGGAAATAACAGTTCACAAAATACTTACAAATAAAGCAAAGTAGTACAGTATATACACCGCAGAACCGCAGAATCAGGACACAGCACAGACACTGGCACACAGAACAGACACCAGGACACATAAGAGACACCAGCACAGAGTACAGACATCAGCACACAGAACAGACATTACATTACATTATTGGCATGTGGCAGACACTCTTATCCAGAGCAACATACAGTTGATTAGACTAAGCAGGAGACAGTCCTCCCCTGGAGCAATGCAGGGTTAAGGGCCTTGCTCGAGGGCCCAACGGCTGTGCGGATCTTATTGTGGCTACACCGGGGATCAAACCACCGACCTTGCGGGTCCCAGTCACTTACCTTAACCACTACGCAACAGGCCACCCTCAGCACACAGAACAGACACCAGCACACAGAACAGACATCAGGACACAGAACAGACACCAGCACACAGAACAGACATCAGGACACAGAACAGACATCAGCACAGAGAACAGACTTCAGCACACAGCACAGACATCAGGACACAGAACAGACATTAGCAGCACACAGAACAGACATCAGCACAGACATCAGGACACAGAACAGACACCAGCACACAGCACTGACACCAGCACACAGTACAGACATTAGCAGCACACAGAACAGACACCAGCACAGACATCAGGACACAGAACAGACTTCCTGTCACTTGATCTGAGGAGGTCTAAGGGGTGTGACAGCAGAACTGGAGGCTACTCAGAATAAACTGACATGTTTAATGAGCTGAGCTTTACATCTATGGTGGAGAAGGAGGGGGTCAAAGATCAACGTCAGAAGGCACCCGAATGCCCAAAAGCTGCTGATTCTGTGGAGGGGGAGAGACCCACCTCAGCCTACGAATGTGGTATCACTGGTTCATCATCAGCACCGGAACCGGAACAGTGGAACGGATCAGAACCGCAGGGAAGCTGGGATGCTGGGACCTGGAAAGAGCATAGTACTCCAGGCACATTTATAATTATAATAATGTCATTTAGCTGAAGCTTTTCCCAAAGAACAGTTGATTACAGTTGATTAGACAAAACAGGAGACAATCCCCCTGGAGCGATCTAGGGTTAAGGGCCTTGCTCAAGGGGCCAACAGCCGCACTGATCTTATTGTGGCTACACTGGGGCTTGAACCGCCAACCTTCTGAGTCCCAGTCAAACACTTTAGCTACAAGCACGTTAGCCACTAGCACCTTAGCCACTAGGCTATAGGCTGCCCATGTGTATACACATTTATGGACACGTTTTGGCCTTGTCCAAATGTACTCAAGCCATGTGACATTTACTTTATCTAAGATACTAGAATGTAACTCTATCTTTCATAATGATGTGTCTACACGACCACAGTCATGCCACATAACCCTCCTGGCTGGTCTCACTGCAGCTGAAGACACTGTTGGTTCATTGCTGGATCCCTCAGCATACATTGTCCTGGAGACACTAGTTATTGTCTTTCTCATTGTGCTTTTGGAGTGGGCAGAATAACCCGCCCGTTACCCTCAGCTACTCCAGGAAGAAGTTGCACATTGCAGTCACCACTTCAATCTCAAGACTCTTTATAGGTCTGGCGGGTGGGTTAAGGTAAGTGACTGGGACCCGCAAGGTCGATGGTTCTAATCCCCGTGTGGCCACAATCAGATCCGCACAGCCGTTGGGCCCTTGAGCAAGGAAGGCCCTTAACCCTGCATTGCTCCATGGGAGGATTGTCTCCTACTTAGTCTAATCAACTATACGTCACTCTGGATAAGTGCGTCTACCAAATGCCAATAATTGAATGTAATGTAATGTATAACTCTACAGTACATTGATATTCTGCTCGTAATTGTTTTAATAAATAAAATTAATCACTTATTTTTTTTACTGTTTTCAGAGCCGGCTCTCGGGCAGGGAAATCTTTTTCTGACGTGACCCCTACACCCCGCCCACATACACGCCTCGTGCTGAACACATGGCACACATGACAGTGATACTGCCGATAGAACAGCATCTCATGCCATCTCGCATTAGGATTCAGATTCATGCGAAATTACAATAATTCACAAACTTACGTTTTGTATTAATAACAATGTAACAACATGTATTTTTTTTTTGTAATCTTGCGTGTTATGCCAGTAAAATAAATATTTTTAAAAGCAGGTTTGCTTGAGTAGGTTATAGTCAAGGCCAGCACAGTCTATCAAATGTATGTACTTTACATGTATATCATTTATGCAATATCATGTCATTTATTTCTGAACTAAAGGGTTATAAGAATGAATTAACACTATTATATGTCATATGCCACATGTGAAAATGTTTCTAAATCACCAATAACTGATTTTGGGTACACAAACAAACACATTTTTTATACTTTTTATACTTATTTATTCTTAAACACTTATTCATAAAACTAGGCTCTCACAGAAAATAAGAATAATACTGTGATGAACTAATGTCCCGTAAAATCACATTTTCCAAAAAGAATGGCATTCACCTTCAGGACTGGAATCCAAGCAAATGCTCCCAATGTGTCGTAATATTATATTTATATATAGGACCATGTATCATTAAAGGCTTATTATTTAGTATTATTTTGGCCCACAGAGTGCCTAGCATTGGTCTATGGGACAGTACCACCCATGCAAAGTGTCTAGAGTGACACTTAGAAACCGGTCTAGAATTAGAAACCGGAATTAGAAACCGGATTGACCGATGAAAGCTTTGATACATCCCTAGTATCCTGTACATCCAAGTCAGCACTTTATAAATATGTAATGACCTTTATTGTAATGTAAAATTAATTTTAGACCGTAACTGGACTTACATGATTGATGATAATCGTAAGGTGAGCTAATCATCATCTCCATGGGAACAGGACAGGCTATAGAGCACAGGGCACACCGTTAGTAGGTTTCACAGCCTGAGCCTGGCTCAGGTTTACAGTGGTCCAGGCTTAGGCCCGTGGGGCACCCCAGCCTTGCACAGGGCATGGGGGGGGCCTCAGGTGCGGCTGCAGTTCCAGTCTCACGCGGCTAAGCTTGGCTTTGGCCTGGTCTGGCCCGCTTTCAGTTCTGCGCTCTGTGTTCTGCGCTCTGTGTTCTGCGTTCTGCGCTCTGAGCTCTGTGCTCTGCACTCTGCACTCTGTGTTCTGTGCTCTGTGCTCTGCGTTCTGCGCTCTGAGCTCTGTGCATTCTGTGTTCTGTGTTCTGCGTTCTGCGTTCTGCGTTCTGCGCTCTGTGTTCTGTGCTCTGTGCTCTGTGCATTCTGTGTTCTGTGTTCTGCGTTCTGCGTTCTGCGTTCTGCGTTCTGCGTTCTGCGCTCTGTGTTCTGCATTCTGCGTTCTGCGTTCTGTGCTCTGTGCACTCTGTGTTCTGTGTTCTGTGTTCTGCATTGTGTGTTCTGTGCTCTGTGCATTCTGTATTCTGTGTTCTGCGTTCTGCGCTCTGTGCTCTGCATTGTGTGTTCTGTGCTCTGTGCATTCTGTGTTCTGTGTTCTGCGTTCTGCGTTCTGCGCTCTGTGTTCTGCGTTCTGCGTTCTGCGTTCTACGTTCTGTGCTCTGTGCACTCTGTGTTCTGTGTTCTGTGTTCTGTGTTCTGTGTTCTGCATTGTGTGTTCTGTGCTCTGTGCATTCTGTGTTCTGTGTTCTGTGTTCTGCGTTCTGTGCTCTGCGTTCTGTGCTCTGTGCTCTGTGTTCTGCATTCTGCGTTCTGTGTTCTGCATTCTGTGTTCTGTGCTCTGTGCATTCTGTGTTCTGCGTTCTGCGTTCTGTGTTCTGTGCTCTGTGCTCTGTGCATTCTGTGTTCTGTGTTCTGCGCTCTGTGCTCTGCATTGTGTGTTCTGTGCTCTGTGCATTCTGCGTTCTGCATTGTGTGTTCTGTGTTCTGCGTTCTGTGCTCTGTGCATTCTGTGTTCTGCGTTCTGTGCTCTGTGTTCTGCGCTCTGTGTTCTGCATTCTGCATTCTGCATTCTGCGTTCTGCATTCTGTGTTCTGTGTTCTGTGCTCTGTGCTCTGTGTTCTGCGTTCTGTGCATTCTGCGTTCTGCGCTCTGCGTTCTGCGTTCTGTGTTCTGCGTTCTGCGCTCCTTGTGCTCTGGGTTCTGTGCTCTGTGCTCTGTGCTCTGCGCTCTGTGTTCTGTGCACCGTCTCCACGGGCTGTTTAAGGCGCTATACCCTGGTTCAGAAGCCGCAGGGTTCTTGGCAACCTCACCCTATAGAATTCCCTCCATGTAGCATGACCTAAGCCCTGCTCCTGCAAGCCAATCACCTGTTAGCAGCCTCATGTAGGAGCCAGTAGACTTCCCCGGGAAGCTGTGAGGACAAGCACTGGCTGAGACCTGACCCGAGACCTGCTCTGAACGCCCCCTTCACCTTCAGACGTGTCACTGAAGCTGGTGTGTCGACCGGATTGTCCCACGATGCCAAGCAAAAGATTTCAAAAAAGAAATCAGAGAAACGCTGCAGATTTCTGCCGGGAGTCTGGGTATTATTTTAAACTTTTGACGCTGATTGTTTTCGGTGGGTTGGTCGGCTCGGCACGGATTGGGAAAGAGAGGGAAGAGAGCAGAAGCATGGTTCCAATCATTCACAAAGATGCTTTTGTTCTCGGACGAAAGGCCTGTTTGTGAGTCAGTGGCCAGGGTGGGTTATTTCTCTTAGGGAACCTTAATTCAGTTCGATATTGAGAAGAATGCCAACATTTCACACCTTATGAGGAAATTGCTGGCCCATATATAGCTTCTTTTTTTTTTGTATCCATATGTGCTCACTGTCAAGAAATTTAATCCCGGATAATAAAACTTTTAAATTCATAAAAAGGGATTTGTGAACAACAGAAGATTCTTCAGGTTGAGTTTGGTTAGCAGAACGAGAGGGCACAAATGGAAATTAGCAATGGATATATCTCGCACAGATATAAATTATTTTTCCACACATAGTGATCACTGTGTGGAACAGCTTGCCAGGTCATATCTTGCAGGCAGAAACTCTGGGGGTTTTCAAGGCCAGGCTTGATACGGTGCTAGATAGTATTTAGCTTCTAGGCAAACAAGGCAGTAGGTACACTTTAGTGGTAGGAAACGGAGAGCATTGTTGGGCAGAATAGCCTGTTCTTGCTATATGGATTATGTTATATGCTAATAGCAAGTCAACAAATTCAAAGGCACAGAGTTTCATAAACATAATCAACAAAAAATGAACAGTCCCAAGTTTTCTGTTTGTTTGTTCGTTCCGTCTTTGTGCAGGTTCACAGATGGGCGAGACTTTCTCATGTGCAGCACACAGGTAGAGTCATATCCCTTTCCTAAATGAATTATATTTAATGGGGCATTTTTTAGGGCTATGAGTCATACTCCTGTCTAGTCATACGCAATGATTTGAATCACACTTCTCTTTCATTTTGTCTCAAGACCTCCTTCCCTACCTCTCTGTTCACGAGGGAGGCCTCCTTCACCCCGGCTCATAACCGCTGATGAGGAGGGGGAACAGTCACCGCTCCAGGTTCAATCAGCCCCCCTCCTAAACGACTCCCACACACTCTCCTCACAGAAACACATACGTGCGCCTCATTCGCATTCACAGAAAAAGCCCTGGGCAAAATTCATACTTCACCAAATGTAGAAAAGAAAAATACAACTCGGTACACTTTATATGGGTTAAAACAACACCCTCCCACCCTGCCCGTCTGCAGTCAAAGCTTTTTATTTTTTTTTTGTTCCAGCGGTGTGAAGTATTCCCGGGCGGCAGTGGACCAGATGCGCTGTTCCGTTGCTGTAATGCCTGGGTTGTTTACTCCTCCTGGTGGTCAGACCCTGTAGCACAGCGCCGCGCGTTTGACCGCTGCGTTTGGAGGACTAATGAGCTCCCGGCTTTTCTCGGGACCGCCGCGCTTCCCGGAGGCCCGCCCAAAGCGAACCCGACACCGTGACAATTTGTCACAACAGCGGCAACAGCGATTGGAAACGGGCGAGAAGTAGTTTCGTTTTCCCGTATTTATCAAAATTAAAATGAAGACAAAACCCAGGGACAGCCATTTCCTGTAATGGTGACAAGCACAAAGCAGCTCCCTGATGACTATGCAAATTAGGCCTTTGACAAAGACTCTGAATGGCGCCCTGTCACAGCGCCCATTAAGTGCATTATCTCCGCTAAAGGGCCGCATCCTGCTCCACGCACACTGCCCCAGCCTTTATACACCAGCTGCGAATTCAGATTTACTCTCTGCGGTTAAACTCCATTTATCCATCTCTGCTTTAAAATTAGACCCCTTTTCACCGCGAAAGCAAAAGCAAGAGCCATGTTGATGAAAGAATGTTTCAGTATGCGGAGTATTCGTGTGGACGACGGGCGGCAAGTGTAGGAAAATGGTTTGACTAGACCCTCATTGTCCCAGCTTACTGTATTATAAACAATGTGCTGAGTGTTAATTAAAACTGATATGGTACCGGCTCATTTTTACCTCTTGATAATAATTACTCATTAGAAACGGCTTGCAGATGAACCACCAACAGATTCCTCTTTCTACTTTTCCTTAATTAAAATTAAAGCCATTTTAAAATAATTTATTATATTCCGTTTTAATTAGCATTCACGATATCTTTTAAAGTGCAGGATTGTTTCCGTAAGAGGCTTGTTGCGGTAGGCTACGATACTGCGCAGCACCTGCGTGAAAGAGTTGTTTTCGGCGAAGGCACGGCAGAAGGATGATTAATGCTCAAAACTGAATATGTATTATGTGAGAAAATTAAATGGAGCTGGTTTCATCATTTTCGACTGCAAGGGCTTCGGAAACACTTTGTCTTGCTGTCACGGGCAAGGTCTTTCACTCTGTGAAGAATCTAACTAGTAAGGCACTTTTTACGCAGCATAAATAAAGTGCTATTTTTCCGTAAGAACAGCTTAAATTCAATAAGTAATTTGTTACGGCGACAGCGCCACACAGGGAAACCAACCGCAAACATTAGCCCTATTACAATCTGGGACGTCGGCTCCAGAGGCTACCCCGGGCACCCACACTTTCGCCCCGGGGGGGTTGGACACCCCCTCTTCTTTGACGGGCAGGCTCGTGCTCGGCCCTGTGTGGCGGCCGATACCAAAGCCTGCTTTGCTCTCCAGATGTTTCCCCCCGCTGCCCCGCCGCCCCAACCAACAATGCCGACCCCCCTCACCTCACCACCCCCCCGCCCGGGGCCCACGGCCGGCTCAGAGCTGCCAGAACGACAATCAAGCCGCCCTCCATCAGAGGCCCCCGCCTTCACATCCAATGCGCCGTGCGCAACAGACACGACGTGGAAAAGCGCTGCGTGTTTTTTTTTTTTTTTTACCTTTTTGAAAAAGAAATTCTGTGAATTTGGGGGCTACTTTAATTGAGAGCAGATTTCCTCACACAATAGAGCCCTTTCTCCGGAGCGGGGGCCGCAGGAAATATGGGCTTCAGGTCGTGTGGTCAGAAGGGGGCCGCGGTTGAAGGCATTAGTTACCTGAAAGAACGCAGACCGCGGTGTAGCGCACGACGCCGGCCGCCTGAGACACCGCGCGCTCAGGTGTTGCACACTCAACAGCAACGGCTCTCCTCCCCGTACTGACGGAGGCTTTTATTCCACGGACGCATGGAGGGAAACACAGCTCTGACGGCAGAGAACGGCACTGCAGTGCACTGGGCAGGGAGTTGCCGGCTTGAATCCCATGTGGGAAGCATTGATGAAAATTAGTATGATTTCTTCATTTTTATTTACTTATTAATTATTAACAGTAATTATGCAGACCAAATAAATGCAAGTGAGCCGAGATAAATGAAACTCCAAAGATAGTAGTTATTCTAACCATCAAGAAGGCGTCTATCCTGGCTCAGTTGTATTATCATAGGTCATTTATATTTGGAGGTTTAAGACATACTCAACGCTTTCAGAAAAATGCAACAAATGTGAAAATCAAAGCGCAAAAAACAGACTGCTTCTGAACTCGGCTGAATACCCAGACCGAGGAAACCAAGAGGTGGTGAAATCCTGCGGTGCGCTTTTAATAAATCAGTGTACAGTCGTCACGTTTTTAGTCACCAAAATAATAACGGAAAGTTTGAGCACAATTATCTAAACTGAACAATGAATCTGAATGACAGCAGTCTGTCTCCTTGAAGGTTTACGTTAGATAAGGCCTGACAATTTTTTAGAAATGTTCTACGTGAAAGTGTTTAACTGACACATTAACAGGGTTAACTAGAGAGAAAAAAAACGACTGATTTTAAAAACGCAATGAAAGGCAAACTGGATGAAATGTGGTTTCTCTCCGGAGTTCAAACTAAACACAACTTCTCGGCTCGTGTCCGACACATTCCTCGATTCACCGCGTTTTAGACGCCCGAAAATGGAGAACTGCTCCAGAGTGAATAAATCCTCCAGTACAATGAGAGAAAATCACATTAACAAATATTTTCTCACTGGGTTTGACTCGAAATTAAACTGTAACTAAAGGAACCCCGTGAACTAATGACTACTGGCTCGTACATGCTCGACGGAATGCTGAACACGAGAAATACCGCACCCAGAGCACGGTACCCCAGCTCCCAAGCCTGCAATTCCTGAATATAGATTCATCCTTGAGAGACAAACACTCCAGGGACCACAGTCACAGACAGTGTAATAAGTATTTTATTGCATTTTATAATGCCATTGTCAATAATTAGTACAGATTACATGCAACTAGAACTACTGTACAGTTTTTTTTATTGTCTGCATGAACAGACACAAGAAGGTTCAGGTTACAAATACACAGATATATGTGTTTTATACAGCATGAGGGAACGGCAGTGACTGGCATAGAGAGGGTAACCGGGCAACAGCAACAAGGTGGGCGGCTAGTTGCCTTTTTTTCTTTTACTGAACATCGTCTGAAAACACCCACGTTCTCTCACCTGGGTCTCACTTGGAAAAAAAGAAAGAAAGAAAAGAAAACAAAAGAAAATGTAAAAAGAAAATGTAAAAAGAAAGAAAAAAAATCCAACTAAATAAAAACCCAGGAACAGGAAGTCACTGCTGAAAAATGTACACACACATTCGTAAAGATACAACGACAGAAAGCTGAAGTGGTAGTTCCGTTTTGTTGGCCTAGAAAATTAATACCGTCGGTCAAAGCTTCCCTGCAATGTCCCCGTTCCCGGAAATGCGTCACCTCAAAGCTGTCATGCAGTGGGGTTGTGGAGTTCCACGTCACAGAATTCCCCGGGGAGCCCGTAGCGTGATAACCGCGATCACAACTCAATAACAATAATCAGGACAATCGATGGAGATGTTTCTGAACACTTGACGACAAGAAACTTGTATAAATCTAAGGACGCGTCCCTTTATCCATCGTCAAGCGTTCGGTTAGCTACAGATGGGGCGAGCTTAGATGGATGAATTTTAGGACAGCCGCTTTGGTGCTGCATTTCTGAAAGCCTTTAAAATTCATTTTGGTACGCCGCCGTGGAAAGCTGAGGAAATTTCACTGAAGAGCAACAGCCAGACAACCTCCCAAAAAAACTAAACAAACAAAAAAAAAACCTTTGCTGAATTTGATCTCGCCTTCCCCCCTGTCAATAAGCGCAAGCTGATCGCATATTTATTTTACCGTCTGCCTGAACAGAACAACGCCACATATCCGTCTCTAAAAGTGGTGCATGTCTTCCCTAAGAGCTCAACGCCTGGAAGAAGAGAGTGGCAGTGAAACAGAAAAGCAACATCGGTTCCATGGTAACGGAAATGAATGTCAGGACAGACCTAAGAGGGCTCCTCGCTCGGTCACTGCTGTGCCTTGGACTAACACCGCCGCTATGGCTCTCCAGCACCTGGCACCGGGCAACAGTCCGAAACTACCACCGCTTCGCGAAGGACAGTCTCGAAAAGTAACGGTCAATACAGGAATGATTCGATTTAAAGGGAGTTTGTACACATATGGGCACCTAGGAGGACCAAAAAAAAACACCGTACACTTGCTCTTTCTGAAAAGCAAGAGAGGGCTACATATTTTTCATCGATTTTCATTCTCTTTTTGAGGTTTTGGTCCTGTCTTTGAGATAAGTCCTTCTGAGGTATCGATACACAATGAACGTAACTTTTTTGTTTCATGTTTTCTTTAGTCCTTTTTCATTAAAAATGCATAAATGCAGTACAGAGACAAAAAGGTATCAAAATAGACCTAGCTAAGATAAATATACAAACAGGTGTGTTACCTAAACCACTGATCTAACTTTTATTCTTTTTTTAAAGATAATACACTTAAAAAAATCATCATCGTCCCAGACGTTTTATGAAGTAAACTGAAACAAAAAGAAAAAACTATTTAACCATGATACCTGCAGCACTTAATATGATAAATACATACACTTTAGCATAAGCAATACAGTATAGGAATTTGAGCTCAAAGCTTTACAATAGCTAAACAGGTGCAGAAAATAAAATAAAAAATAAAAATAAAGAAATGGGGAAAATGCCTTTGAGAGCTAAGCCAAGCGGTAATATACAATAATACATCATAACAACAAGAAGTTTGTAAAGTAACTTAAGTGTTTTTTTTTTTTTTTTTTTTTTTTTGAAGATCTGCTAATACCATCAACAAATGTCAATCTACATCTTAAAAAAAAACAACTCTGTTTACAAGTGTACCTTAAAGCACAATTGAAGATATATAATTTTAATGCAGCAGTTCCTCTACGGTGAAAGTTTCAATAAAACTCCTTTGTATGTGTTTTTTTTTTTTTTTTTTCTGGTCTCCGCTGTGTATGGTACGTAGGTAAGCTCTGCTTTACTCTTTGGATATCTTATTTTGTTCCGGTAAAAAGACGCGACGCCCCCATCAGAGATGGCAGTTCATCCGGGCAGAGGAATTATCGACCCCGCCGGCACTGCAGCGGACAGGCGCGGGAACCGCCCCGCCTACGCTCCGACTCCACGGACAAACACAACAAAAAGCTGTGAATCAGTAGAAACCAACAAATTACCTTTGTGTGATCTATGAAGAAAAAAAAAATGCCCATACAAAGAAAAAAAGAAGAAAATGTAATTACAATAATAATAAAAGAAATATCCTCTATATCTTTAGTCACAGGCTATGGGGAGTAGACGGTCTCTAAAGCATTCAGACTGTGTGAATTTAAACTACTGTTACACGGTTGTCACACGGCAATCCGTGTTTGATTCTCCTTATTGTGCGCTGCCGTGTTAAAACCGTACTTTGAAATGCGTAATTTGAAATGCTGGCCATTCGGAGCGATTGTAATAACGTCTTCCGCCTATCACCCAGTCTGACAGACAGGTGACTGCCCCACTGAACCTAGTATTATAATGACCAGTCATTCAGAGTTCTCTGATTGGCTTAAAGCGAGCATGGTCCTCATTATGCGCACGCAATTAGAACACACAATTAAGCCTTCACATAAAGGCCCTGCTTATAGAGAATATGCTAATAGATCACTTAAAGATGGCGAACATATATTCCGTGTAGACCTTTTAAATATGTTGACCACTTATGGTTTGCACTTAACTGAACTTAACTGAACGTTTTTGGAGAGGTAGTCGTTTTTTATTTGTCAATGAATAAGTGTATATTCATGTTCTTACTCGTGAGAGAGTCTGGGCAATGTTTTTCACCTAACCGTGTCGGGACAGTAAACTGTACGTATGCAAAACTGTGTTTTGGTATAGTCTATCATTATTAAAGAAAACGGAAGCAAACAGAGATTTTCAGTGTCAACCCATTAGCCTTCAACTTTGCGGACAGTTTTTTATAGGAGGTAGTGTTTTTGGTTTTGTCTTTGTTACAGAAGTGTTAAAGCAGGCAACGGATTAAAATACAGGTGCATCTTACCCCATTTAAGTGTTATGAAAATCTACTGCTTTCAGATTTGTAATTCGAATGGTTCCTCCTCGATTAAACGTAGTCTGAAGAGACGCTTTTAATTTGCAAAAACGTTCCCCCTGTTCTGCGTAATTTGCATCACAACCTAGTCATCAGTCAACTGGCAAAACAGAAAACACTGCTCTGTAAATCTAGTTGAAAACATTGCCACCATTACAAGTGTGTTTCAGCGTTGCACACATACACACACGTATGAAATGGTCAGAATGTTTACAAACCTGAAGGGGAAAAAATGTATCTGATATTTATGTTTCCACATTTAACTGTCATCCATCAATCACAGCAAACAGGGCATTTGGAATACTTGCCAGCTTAAAATAAAACAATAAAAACATCAAGTCTGAGATCAGCATATGAACTAATTTCTATGTTTATATGAAAAATATGCAATATGAAGATGAAGTGGCTTTGTCTTGTGCCCATGAAATGCTTGGCTCTTTTTGGTATCGGTGCGTTATTGAGTGAAATATAGATCTGTTCGGAAACAACACTGAATAACCGCAAATCACAAAAGACGGCTGAGTCTATTCGGCTGGCTTCAAGTGTCACATAAAGGTTTGTTACCATAATCTTCAAGTGCCTTAAGAGGGTAAAATAGATCTTTGCAATCTTCTACTGTGAGGCTTTTTAGGGTCGTGTTTAAAACACTGTTGTAGCCTGAGATCGGTACAGCTTTTGTTTAAGTGCTTTCTGTCTCTCGCTAAGGAACTGCATGAGGTTTGTTAATACTGTCTCTGTTTTTGGCCTTTAACCACATCTACCGAGAATTCTTCACTCCAGATACTAAGATTCTTTTAAAAGCTTTTAAGCAACCAAATTCTTTCACTTCTGCATTTCATACTTTGGTTTTGGAATGCTCTGTACTGTAAGCAATGAACAAATAATTCCACTTTCAGAAAAATAACAAAAAATAACAAGAATAATTTAAACTACAGATCTGTTTTCTTTTGGCCAGTACTTTTGGTGGAAAAGGAAAAAAAACAAAACAAAAAAAAAAACAGAAGGGTTTTTGGTTTTCTACTCGTTTCTTTGGTAACCTGTAACAAAAAAAACTGGGAAAATAAACCTGTTAATACACAAAAAATGTCATTAAATTTGGTCTGGCACTGCAGAAAAAAAACAAAAAACAGTATGCTTTTGTGCTCACGGACAAAAGTTAAAATCTCACACGCTGTTCCAAGGATTCCACCTCACATAGTGAATTGCAGCCGTATACATTTATAAAGCAGACAAGTTTATGATCTTTTAAAATGGATATTGAGCAAGAGTGTCATTACGTTGGTTACCCACACCTACATATCTTATTATTGGTATATTTCTTACATTGGACACCATCTTAAGTGGAATCTCCATGGAATGAGGTATTCTGTGACTGAAGAAATATCTTTTAAAGCAACACTTTGTATCGCAGCTGATGTTAATAAAAAATAAAATAAAATAAAATAAAAAATTAAAACCTGACGAAATAAAATGGAATAAGAGAGGCATGAAGAGCGGTCAGAACCGGTACACAGAGCATCGCTACGCCGTACTGGACCGGACACTCACATACGGAACCGCACTGGGGTTCTCCTGGGTCTATAACGGTGACAATGTTCAGTCTGCGAGTCCAGACATTTTAAGTGCTAAACTCAACACATCTATCACCACAAAGTCTGTGTTCCAGCTGAGCTGGACAGTGGTGAGATTTGGGGTGGGGGGGGCGGGAGTGAATAATACTATTTCTTCCTCAATAAAAGCGTCCCCGACTTGGAATGGTGAAAACGAGCAGGTTAGAAAAAACAAAACCGTTAACAGACGCCGAGCAACTGAAATATGACAGATTGAACGAGCTGACCAGGAGAAATAGATGACAACAAATACAAAAACAAAAACTAAAAACGAAACAGACAAACTTCTGGTGATTACCAACAGCATAAGTCCGTTTCATCTGGCTGTGACTCCACGCCCAGGCCTGTGGCCCGGCTCATGCCAGTCATCACTTCCATGAAGAGAATTGAAGGAGAAACAAGCAGTTGTTTTTTTTTTTTTTTTTCCTGAAATGTCCTTTTTGGAAACCATATTTTTTTTTTTGTTAAACAAAAGGAAAAACAGATCCTTGCAAATTCTCCATCGAGCATGCGGATCCTGGCAGAACCAAGACGGGAGGCTTGACCCATATTGCGGAAGCAAGCAGTCAGTTTCTACACTGCAACGGTTAACACTGCCGGCTATCAAATGGTTATCACTTCAGTCCTGCAGTGGCCAAAACTGGACCAAAAAGGGACCAAAACTGGACCAAAAAGGGACCAAAACTGGACCAAAACTGGACCAAAACTGGACCAAAACTGGACCAAAACCAGCCGACAGACAGCACGGGAGCTGCTGTGAGTTTCTTGGCGTACCATCGGAACATTCCTGTTGTTGCTTTGCCTTTTCGAAAGGGGCTCATCAGTTAAACTGCATCTCCACCCTACAGCATCACCAACCGTCCCTGCTTCTCCTCAAAAGGAAAGGTAAAAATAAAAATACTAATAATAGAACACCAGGAACACGTGACAAGAACAATTCAGTTTCAGAAACTGATCAGGGATCTTAGTTGAGTGAACAGATTTCTGAGGTAATCTTCAACACCACCACCCTCACCTCTGCCTCAAAGCAAGGTCTTGTTTTGTTTTTTTCTTGCCAAAAAGAACCAATAGGACTTTTTTTTTTTATTTTTTAAGAGAGGTAGGCACCTCCAAGAAATACTCCCAAAATATGTACAGGTTTTGGCGTGCACGCTTGCATGTACACATACTCACACACCTGCATGTATAGAGGATTCTGACGGACAATGACGTTTGCGATGCCACTTCAAGCCGTTTGCTCTCTTGGTCTTGGGGAGGGAAGTGTGTGTGGCACATTTTACTGAGGGTCCGTGATGAAACAGCCTCAGAGCCAATGAAAAGGCCTGAGGGAGGGGCCCGCTGCACACGAGCAGACGGACCGGAGGGCGCAGTGCAGCAGGGCGTTGGGGGCGTTGGGAGCGTGGGTCTGCGCGGTGGCGTTGGACTGACGTTGGCGAGCGGATGAGGTCGAACCCTGTTTTATTTTTTTTTGTTTTTCTTTCTCTTGTGTCGCTTTTTTTTTTTTCTTCTTCTTGTATCTCTTTTTTTTGTGTGGTTGATCTACTTTACACCAATGGGGAGGCAGCGTGAGGCCGGGCTCCGCCCCTTACTCCAGCTCCTCTGCCGGTAGGTCGTCCTCCATGTCGCGCTCGTCGCCCGGCAACCCCAGGTTCTGAGTGACGGTTGCCATGAGCGACATGGGCCGGCTGTCCTCCTCCATCTCAGTGGGCTCCTCCTTCACGTGGATCTGGTGGCTGAGAGCGGGACAGCGGGGTTAAAGGTCAAGCAGAGGTTAAAGCAGCAGGGTCGCTGTAGTGGCAGAGCAGATACCGTGGGACAGTGGACATCTGGGTGACATAGGGTGGTGTATTATTGAGAGGGGTGTACGGTATTGGGTGTATTATTGGGGGTGTGTGTGGTATAGGGTGTGTGTGGTATAGGGGTGTGTGTGTGGTACAGGGGTGTGTATGTGGTATAGGGTGTGTGCCATAGGGTGTAGGTGGTATAGGGGTGTGTGTGATATAGGGTGTGTGTATGTGGTATAGGGTGTGTGGTATAGGGGTGTGTATGTGGTATAGGGTGTGTGTGTGTGGTACAGGGTGTGTGGTATAGGGGTGTGTATGTGGTATAGGGTGTGTGGTATAGGGTGTGTGTGTGTGGTATAAGGTGTGTATGTGGTATAGGGTGTCTGTGTGTGGTACAGGGTGTGTGGTATAGGGTGTGTGGTACAGGGGTGTGTATGTGGTATAGGGTGTGTGGTATAGGGGTGTGTATGTGGTATAGGGTGTCTGTGTGTGGTACAAGGTGTGTGGTATAGGGTGTGTGGTATA
>NC_083773.1:1009278-1016778 GCF_963514075.1 Conger conger | reverse complement strand
GGTATTCCCGGTGGCATTTTAAAGAGGTTACAGGAAGAAAAGGGCAGGCCAGCCGCACGCAGAACACTCTTGTAGCTTCGAGCAGCGTTACTATGCGTTACTATGCGCTACTATGCGCTACTATGCGTTACTATGCGCTACTATGCGCTACTATGCGCTACTATGCGCTACTATGCGTTACTATGCGTTATTATGCGTTATTATGAGTTACTATGCGTTACTATGCGTTATTATGCGTTACTATGCGTTACTATGCGTTACTATGCGTTACTATGAGTTACTATGCGTTACTATGCGCTACTATGCGTTACTATGCGCTACTATGCGTTTGTGTGTACACTGACTCCCCCCTCCCCATTTTCATGGCAAAGTTGAAAAGGAATGCTCATGTGAAAAGATGTCCTTCTGTGCCTCCGTAACAGACACTCGTTCGACACAAAATGTCAAAAAGCTCAAGTCATCATGCAGAATAACAAAACTATAGATATTTTTATTTTATTTTAATTGGCGTAATTTATTTATATATATATATATATATATATATATATTTTTTTTTTTTTTTTATGTATTGTTCGTGTTCATTTGTTTATAATTGTTCATGCTAATCGTTCAAATATTGTTCAATGTAAAATATATATATGCTTTGGCAATACAGATGGTAATGTTCTGCCAAAAAAGCAACTTGAATTGAATTGAGGGAGGGAGAGAGGGAGAGAGAGAGAGAGAGAGAGAGGGAGCAGATTCCGACCCCAGCACCGTTCGTACAGGCGGACACGGTGTTCCCGGGGATGACGGCAGCGGGGAGAGGGTGTGAATTGTGACAGGCGTGTTGGAATGACCCTGTGCAGGGCAGTGTGAGTGACAGGGCGGTGATATCACACACACAGGTGTGAAACGCTGTTGGTTTGGGGGGGGGGGGGGAGATGCAAGTTTGACACTGTAGCTTTAAGATGGATTTTCTAGGACAGCCGCTAATTTTATGCTCTGACCTTAATTGACAAATACTTGATGCTATAAATCACCCCCGGGTGCGTTTGAATACGCGGGCGGGGGGGTTTGAGGTGGGGGGGGGGGTCGTTGAGGAATGTGCTAATTACAACAGGAAATTGATATCCATGCCCTTGTGTCTCTCATCCCTCCGGGGGCGGGGCCTACCTGGTAACTGGCGTTGAGCGACCCAAAGCCCAGCCCTGAAATCATGTTCTTCACCAGAGTGGGGCTCCTGTAGCACACACACACACACACACGTACACACACACACACACACACACACACACGTACACACACACGTACACACACACGTACACACACACGTACACACACACGTACACACACACGTACACACATACACACACACACACACACACACACACACACACACACGTACACACACACACACGTACACACACGTACACACACGTACACACACGTACACACACACACACACACACACACACACACACACACACACACACACACACGTACACACACACACACACACACACACACACACACACACGTACACACACACACACACACACACACACACGTACACACACACACACACACGTACACACACACACACACACACACACACACACACACACACACACACACACACACACAGAGAGAGAGAGAGAAGCGAAAGAGAGGTGATCAGCCTAAGACAGGGAAACAGTCACTCCACTGTACAACTGAAATGGCTTCTCTTCTGTCTTCCTAAAAGGACCTGAAGTGCATTTTTTATTTTTATTTTTCATTTTCATGAATGATACACTGCAAAAACAGTCTGTCTTAATCTCGTAATAAGTTACTGGTTGCTTGACAAGTTACATACTCTTGCCCACTCTCTTACCTCATTGTAAAGATATTTTATGTTTTTGTTTTAGGCAGGGTAACCTTTATCGGCATTGACAAATGATCATCATGAGGGCTTAGACCAGGGGTGCACAACTCCGGTCCTGGAGGGCCGGTCTGTGTGCCGGTCTGTGTGCCGGTTTGTATACCGGTCTGTGTGCTGGTCTGTGTGCCGGTCTGTGTGCCGGTCTGTGTGCCGGTCTGTGTGCCGGTCTGTGTGCCGGTCTGTGTGCCGGTCTGTGTGCTCCATACTGTGACCCACACTGCTTCACTCCTGAACCAGAATCTTTAGGATGCATTAGCGGCTGCAGCTGGAGCTTGTACAAGGCTAATGAAGAAATGAACATCTGGCACAAAATCCTGAAAAGGATCGGCCCTTGTTGCACACCGCTGGTTTAAACGTTGTGTTTTTACCCCCTCTGGGACATTTGGGCCCTAAACAAGGGGAAGTCTTGGGTGTCTGCCGGGGCCCCAGTGGTGTGTGTGTGTGTCGGGGCCCCAGCGGTGTGTGTGTGTGTGTCAGGGCCCCAGCGGTGTGTGTGTGTGTGTGTGTGTGTGTCGGGGCCCCAGCGGTGTGTGTGTGTGTGTGTGTGTGTGTGTGTCGGGGCCCCAGCGGTGTGTGTGTGTGTGTGTGTGTGTGTGTGTCAGGGCCCCAGCGGTGTGTGTGTGTGTGTGTGTGTGTGTGTGTGTGTGTCGGGGCCCCAGCGGTGTGTGTGTGTGTCGGGGCCCCAGCGGTGTGTGTGTGTGTGTGTGTGTGTGTGTGTGTGTCGGGGCCCCAGCGGTGTGTGTGTGTGTGTGTGTGTGTGTGTGTGTGTGTGTGTCCGGGCCCCAGCGGTGTGGGACCTACCCGGTCATCTTTGGTGGTCTCCTCTTTTGGTATTCCACTTCGTCCACAGTCCACACCGCGCCCTTCACGTTCTCCACCCGCACAAAGCACTTGTGCAGGCTCAGGTTATGCCGCACGGCATTCTGGGAGGGATGGGGGGGGGGGGGGGTACAAGGGAGGGGAGAGGGACAGACTTTGACTTTTGTTGCTCAAAATCTCAATTTAATACCCCAAAATAAAAATAAAAACTAACCATGAAACATCAGTCAATGCACACATGTACAAACCAACACCACCAAAAAAAACCCCAAACAATAAAATGTGTGAGAAATTATTGACCCTCAAAGCAGCATGTTCTCCAAAACACCACGTCCAAAAAAACACGTCATGGTTGTTGTTGAGTAGTGAGCCTACTCAAATCTCCCCCTCTCAGCAGGAACACTATATTCGTAGGTCACTTAGTTTCCTCCCTGTGAGTCATAAACTCAGCTCAGCTTGCCCAAAAAACTTTCGTCCCAAAAGAGAGAAAGATACACCGACAGCACACGGCTGGTGTGCGAGGCGTTATGCGGGGAATGTGTCAGTGTATAATGCGTTTAATGTATTCTGAGAGGAGGAACGTTTGAAGGGCACAAACACAGGCCCACAGGCTGCCCGTCTCATCTGACGGGGCTGAAAGGAGACTTATTTACACAATAATGGGACAGAAACACATGATACGCTTTCTGAGACGATGAGGTGACTTCACTCCTGAGGCCAGAGGGCCAGGTCACCACAGAACAAAAAGCCAAGCACACACACCTTTACACAAGCGTAGCACACACACCTTTACACAAGCGTAGCACACACACCTTTACACAAGCGTAGCACACACACCTTTACACAAGCGTAGCACACACACCTCTACACAAGCGTAGCACACACACCTTTACACAAGTGTAGCACACACACCTTTACACAAGTGTAGCACACACACCTTTACACAAGCGTAGCACACACACCTTTACACAAGCGTAGCACACACACCTTTACACAAGCGTAGCACACACACCTCTACACAAGCGTAGCACACACACCTTTACACAAGCGTAGCACACACACCTCTACACAAGCGTAGCACACACACCTTTACACAAGCGTAGCACACACACCTTTACACAAGCGTAGCACACACACCTTTACACAAGCGTAGCACACACACCTTTACACAAGCGTAGCACACACACCTTTACACAAGCGTAGCACACACACCTTTACACAAGCGTAGCACACACACCTTTACACAAGCGTAGCACACACACCTTTACACAAGCGTAGCACACACACCTTTACACAAGCGTAGCACACACACCTTTACACAAGCGTAGCACACACACCTTTACACAAGCGTAGCACACACACCTTTACACAAGCGTAGCACACACACCTTTACACAAGCGTAGCACACACACCTTTACACAAGCGTAGCACACACACCTTTACACAAGCGTAGCACACACACCTTTACACAAGCGTAGCACACACACCTTTACACAAGCGTAGCACACACACCTTTACACAAGCGTAGCACACACACCTTTACACAAGCGTAGCACACACACCTTTACACAAGCGTAGCACACACACCTTTACACAAGCGTAGCACACACACCTTTACACAAGCGTAGCACACACACCTTTACACAAGCGTAGCACACACACCTTTACACAAGCGTAGCACACACACCTTTACACAAGCGTAGCACACACACCTTTACACAAGCGTAGCACACACACCTTTACACAAGCATAGCACACACACCTTTACACAAGTGTAGCACACACACCTTTACACAATGACATACAGGTAAAACACACTTTACACAATGACACACAGGTAAAACACACTTTACACAATGACACACAGGTAAAACACACTTTACACAATGAGAGTGACACACACAAAAGCACCATCAGTGTGATAGTGTGCGTTCCAGTGTGTATTAGCGTGTGTATTGAAGTGCTTGTGTGTGTTAGTGTGTGATGTAGTGCATGTGTGTGCTAGTGTGTGTTAGTGTGTGTGTTACAGTGTGTGTTAGTGTGTCTTACAGTGTGTGTGTGTTACAGTGTGTGTATGTGTTAATGTGTTAGTGTGTGTTAGAGTGTGTGTTAGAGGGTGTGTATGTGTTAGTGTGTTAGAGTGTGTGTGTGTGTGTGTATGTTGGTGTGTGTATGTGTTAGTGTGTTAGTGTGTGTTAGTGTGTGTGTTAGTGTGCGTGTTAGTGTGTGTGTTAGTGTGCGTGTTAGTATGTGTAACAGTGTGTTACAGTGTGTGTGTGTTAGTGTGCGTGTTAGTATGTGTAACAGTGTGTTACAGTGTGTGTGTGTGTGTGTTACAGTGTGTGTTAGTGTGTGTGTGTTACATTGTGTGTATGTGTTAGCGTGTTAGTGCGTGTTAGAGTGCGTGTTAGAGTGCGTGTTACAGTGTGTGAGTTACTGTGTGTGTTAGTGTGTTACAGTGCGTTAGTGTGTGTGTTAGTGTGTTAGAGCGTGTGTGTTACAGTGTGTTAGTGTGTGTGTTAGAGGGTGTGTGTTAGAGTATGTTACAGTGTGTGTGTGTGTGTTAGTGTGTATGTGTGTTAGAGTGTGTGTTAGTGTGTTAGAGTATTAGTGTGTGTGTTACAGTGTGTTAGTGTGTGTGTTAGTGTGTGTTAGTGTGTTAGAGTGTGTGTTAGTGTGTTAGAGTATTAGTGTGTGTGTTACAGTGTGTTAGTGTGTGTTAGAGTGTGTGTGTTAGTGTGTGTTAGAGTGTGTGTTGGGGGTTAGAGTGTGTGTTGGGGGTTAGAGTGTGTGTTAGTGTGTGTGTGTGTGTGAGTGTGTTAGAGTGTGTTAGTGTGTGTGTGTTAGAGTGTTAGAGTGTGTGTTAGAGTGTGTGTGTGTGTGTTAGAGTGTGTGTGTGTGTGTTAGTGTGTTAGAGTGTGTGTTAGTGTGTGTGTGTGTTAGAGTGTGTGTTAGTGTGTTAGTGTGTGTGTGTGTGTTTGTGTGTGTTATAGTGTGTGTGTGTTAGAGTGTGTGTTAGAGTGTGTGTTAGAGTGTGTGTTAGAGTGTGTGTTAGAGTGTGTGTTAGAGTGTGTGTTAGAGTGTGAGTTAGAGTGTGAGTTAGAGTGTGTGTTAGAGTGTGTGTTAGAGTGTGTGTTAGAGTGTGTGTTAGAGTGTGTGTTAGAGTGTGTGTTAGAGTCATAGCTCTGATCCACAGCCATTGGATTCAGTGTCACAACAGGAGACGAGGTGCCGCAGAGAGAAAAAAATAAAAAGGCTTCCATCTCTGACGCTAAAATAAGAAAAGATGCACAAGCCTCCCCCCCTTTTAAATTTCACTAATCAGCCCCTATCTGGAATAACACCCCCTGGGGAGAACCATTCCTTTTCATCTGCTATTTGTAGTATGTTCATGCCCAATTTCATTACCAATTTTAATTCCTGTATAATTAAATCCTGTGTATTTTTTCTGACAGGCTTTTTTAATCCATGAGGGAGGGGTGCGGTGCCAGAATCACTCCTCAGCGTAATTACAAGGGCCATAATCAGCGCCGGCCTCCCTGCTTTGAATAAATTTCCACACGCAGGAGCGATGATGCTTAGTTTTGCAAATTAGTATGACCCCAATTTCAGACTGCCACCTCGCGAATTTATTTGCATTCCCGTCCGTGATGAAAGACTAATTCTCCCAGTTAAAACATTAGCAGCAATTTGAAGGGGGTCAGACACTGCAGACACAAACAAAATGCCTCCGTCGCAAAAGGAAGGAGGTGGGGGGGGGGGGGGGGGCGGGTTGGAGAGGGAAGGTGATATTAAAAAGATTGAACTGGTGATGCGGGTATCAAACTGGCCCGGGCTGTTCCAGTGACAACGCCACTCAAAGGAGGGTCATCTGGGCACGTGAGCGCACTACTCCTCCCTGGGAAACAGTCACCACACCAGCGCAATGTGAGTAAACAATATCTGTAATGATATCATTCCCAGAGAGATCTGTCCTGAACATGGACCTGAACAGTATTTCTGCTTCAATATATACGAGCATGAGTATCGTTAGTTTCATTTTTTTTTGAGCCAAAGCGGCTCTCCCCCCTCCACATCTTTTCGTTAAGTTTCCTGCTGCTTTGAATATAAATTCAATCAATTACTGGATACAGTAGATCTTCCCCACCAATTTAACAGAAATAATGACATGATTACGATGATTACAGAGAGGCGGACAGGGAGGAGGACGGGCTGGCTGTCGCAGGGGCGCGCGGGCGGAGAGTAAAATGGCGTCTGTCTCCCGCCATCTCCACCCCGCCAGGGCGCCGCGGCGTCAGAGGGAGACGGGCCATCGCCTCAACCAGCTGTCCGCTGGGAACCAGGGTGGGTAACGCAACCAGGGTGTGTAACGCAACCAGGGTGTGTAACGCAACCAGTGTGTGTAACGCAACCTGGGTGTGTAACGCAACCAGTGTGTAACGCAACCAGTGTGTGTAACGCAACCAGTGTGTGTAATGCAGCACAACATAACATACTGCAACACAACAAAAATAACATAACATAACATGCAACACAACATAATAAACTGCAATATAATATAAGGCAACATGACAACATAACGGAACACAACATGATGACGAGAACAGGTCGTTCAGCAACGCTCGCCTTTAACCACTAACATGTACATACTGCTTGGTTTGCCTAAGAGCCGAACAGTATCTAGCACCGCATCAAGCCTGGTCTTGAAAACCCCCAGAGTTTCTGCACTGGCAGGCTATTCCACTCACTGACCACCCTCTGTGTGCAAAAAATACTTC
>NC_083773.1:986778-989278 GCF_963514075.1 Conger conger | reverse complement strand
CACACACCATCTCTCACACACCATCTCTCTCACACTCTCACACACTCTCACACACTCTCACACACTCTCACACACTCTCACACACTGTCACACACTGTCACACACTGTCACACACTGTCACACACTCTCACACACTCTCACACACTCTCACACACTCTCACACACACACACTATCTCACACACTCTCACACACACACTATCTCACACACTATCACTCTCTCACTCTCTCACTCTCTCACTCTCTCACTCACATATACACACATATACACAGACACACTCACGTATATATATATACATATATATACTCTCTCACACACTCTCTCACACACACACACATATATATATATACACACACACACCGTCAACAAACAGGCATCAGGGAGAGAGAGGGAGAGAGAGAGAGAGAGAGAGGGCGAGGAGAGAGAGATATAGAGAGGCAGAGAGGGGGGGTTTGAGGGAGAGCGAGAGAGAAAGAGACAGATGTTAGGGACAGAGATAGATGGAAAAAGAGGAAGAGACAGGGAGACAGGGAGAGATAAAAAGAAAGATGGATTGGGAGACAGAGAGAGAGAATGAGAGGTAGGAGAGAGGGAGAGAGAATGAGAGGTAGGAGAGAGGGAGAGAGAATGAGAGGTAGGACACAGAGAGAGATGAGAGGTAGGAGAGAGGGAGAGAGAATGAGAGGTAGGAGAGAGGGAGAGAGAATGAGAGGTAGGAGAGAGGGAGAGAGAATGAGAGGTAGGAGAGAGGGAGAGAGAATGAGAGGTAGGACACACAGAGAGAGAATGAGAGGTAGGAGAGAGGGAGAGAGAATGAGAGGTAGGAGAGAGGGAGAGAAAATGAGAGGTAGGAGAGAGGGAGAGAGAATGAGAGGTAGGAGACAGAGAGAGAGAGAATGAGAGGTAGGAGAGAGGGAGAGAGAATGAGAGGTAGGAGAGAGGGAGAGAGAATGAGAGGTAGGAGAGAGGGAGAGAGATCTTCTGCTCTCTCTCACAGCGCTCCCCTCCAGGGCAGAAGTCCAGTTCCAGTACCAGTCTGGGTGACTTCCCAGCGATGATCTCACCCAGTAACCCCCGGTAACCAGGTCGGCACGGGAAGGACAGTGGTCCAAATGGACTCGTATGCTTTTGTTTTCTACCCCGCCCCCACCCCGCCTAAAACAACAAGTCCTCTCATTCAGGAACAAGCAGGATGCCAAACACCTGTTCTTACTGTGTGTGTGTGTGTGTGTGTGTGAGTCTGTGAGTGTGTGTGAGGGTGTGTGTGTTAGAGTGTGTGTGTGTGTGAGTGTGTGTGCGTGTGTGTGCATGTGCGTGTGCATGTGTGTGTGTGTGCGTGTGTGAGTGTGTGTGTGTGTTTGGGTGTGTGTGAGTGTGTGAGGGTGTGTGTGTGAGTGTGTGTGTGCGTGTGTGTATGTGTGTGTATGTGTGTGTGTGAGGGTATGTGTGTGTGTGTTCGTGTGTGTGGGGCTGTGTGTGAGTGTGCGTGTGTGTGTGTGTGTGAGCGTGTGTGTGTGTGAGTGCGTGTGTGTGTGTGCGTGTGTGTGCGTGTGCGTGCGTGCGTGCGTGCGTGCGTGTGTGTGTGTGTGAGTGCGTGTGTGCGTGTGTGTATGTGTGTGCATGTGTGTGTGTGCGTGTGTGTGTGTGTGTGTGTGTGTGTGGGGCTGTGTGTGAGTGTGTGCGTGTGTGTGTTTGGGTGTGTGTGAGTGTGAGGGTGTATGGGGCTGTGCATGTGTGTGCGTGTGTGTGTGAGTGTGTGAGGGTGTGTGTGTGAGTGTGTGAGGGTGTGTGTGAGTGCGTGTGTGCGTGTGTGTATGTGTGTGTGTGAGTGTGTGTGAGGGTATGTGTGTGTGTTTGTGTGTGTGTATGTGTGTGTGTGTGTGTGTATCTGTGTGTATGTGTATGTGAGTGTGTGTATATATGTGTGTGCATTTGAGCTGTTCCTGTGGAGTGGTTATTAAATAAAGTAGGTTAACAATGACCAATGCTGGAGTGAGCTGCAGTCTCCCGCAGTGACAGCGCCCCCTCTGGTGGGACTGTGCACAGCACACTGTCTAAAGCTCCATAACCACCCTCATCACCCGGACTGTCCCTGCAGCTGATCCCTGAGGGGGTGGGGGGGTCCTGATTCCCCCAGACAAGCCCCTGCTCAGATGAGCCCCCCGTCTCTCATGGCCACAGAAAGGGGCCCCAAAACCCCAGACATCTAAAGGCAGCTGTTACAGCTGACTGGGGAGCTTCTATTGCCCCCCACCCCTCCAACAAATGCCCCTGCCAAGCCTGGAGCAGCCTGTCCCTTTAAACATGCCTGAGCGGTAATTCAGAGTTATGCGGTATGAACACGGGGGGGGGGGGGGCAGTTTAAACAATAACGATGATGTCAGCCGTCTCTGGAAACCCAAGAACAGATAAGCGTTTCTCCACAAGTGCACGATAAAGTGATCTCATCCAATCCCCTCTTTCTCTTTCTTCTCAGAACAGCGGGCCTAACCACCAGACCG
>NC_083773.1:969278-976778 GCF_963514075.1 Conger conger | reverse complement strand
GGCCGGCGTCTCGGGGCCTCGCTGAGGAGCCGGCCGGGCCCCCTCACCTCCGGAACCCGGGGAGATCCGCGGCGCTCATATTTCATTCCGCGTCCTACCCACAATGCAAATGAGCTGCGCGCGGGGACGCGGGGGCCGTGGGGGGGGGGCGAGGGGGGTTAGCCCAAATTAAACAGCCCTTTTGTTTTCAAACAGATTAGATAATCACACGACGCTGCTCACACATTTAAAACCCACGCATGCACGCGGCGGACAAAAAACACCGCAGCTTTTTTTTTTGGTTCAGTTGGGGATTCTCAACACCGCCACTTAAAAAGGCAGAATAACACAGACAAACAACACACCCTTCTGAGCCTATATGAGCGGAAACAACTGAATACAGGCGAATATGAGCGAATACAGGTGAATATAAGTGAATATGAGCGAATACAGGTGAATATGAGCGAGTACGGGTGAATATGAGCGAGTACGGGTGAATATGAGTGAGTACGGGTGAATATGAGTGAGTACGGGTGAATATGAGCACATACGGGTGAATATGAGCGAGTATGGGTGAATATGAGCACATACGGGTGAATATGAGTGAGTACGGGTGAATATGAGCACATACGGGTGAATATGAGTGAGTATGGGTGAATATGAGCACATATGGGTGAATATGAGCACATACGGGTGAATATGAGCACATACAGGTGAATATGAGCGAATATGGGTGAATAAAAGTGAATACGGGTGAATATGAGCACATACGGGTGAATATGAGTGAGTACGGGTGAATATGAGTGAGTACGGGTGAATATGAGCACATACGGGTGAATATGAGTGAGTATGGGTGAATATGAGCACATACGGGTGAATATGAGCGAGTACGGGTGAATATGAGCATACGGGTGAATATGAGCACATACGGGTGAATATGAGTGAGTACGGGTGAATATGAGCACATACGGGTGAATATGAGTGAGTACGGGTGAATATGAGTGAGTACGGGTGAATATGAGCGAGTACGGGTGAATATGAGTGAGTACGGGTGAATATGAGCACATACGGGTGAATATGAGTGAGTACGGGTGAATATGAGCTCTCTCAGCGGCAGAATGGTGCCACACTCAGAGGAACACGCACGGCGGGGTGCCGCTCATTACGGTCATAACGGTCATAAGGCTCATAACGGTCATAAGGCTCATAACGGTCATAAGGCTCATAATGGTCATAAGGCTCATAAGGCTCATAACGGTCATAAGGCTCATAAGGCTCATAATGGTCATAAGGCTCATAACGGTCATAAGGCTCATAACGGTCATAAGGCTCATAACGGTCATAAGGCTCATAACGGTCATAACAGGCGCTCCTTTCAAAAGAAAACTGAGGTGAAAAAAAACAAAACAAAAAGAACAGAACTGATTCTGGGATTCCCAGAGACCCGCTCGTTTCTGCCCCCAGCCCCTTAAACTATGACATCAGCGAGGGCAGATTCCAGACCCACGCCGCAGCCAGTAGTGTACAGCTGTGGAATGAATTACATTCCACAACCCTAACCCTCCCGCCCTCCGTCTGGTCTGGTCTCTCCCTCCTCCCCTCCCTCCCTCCCTCCCTCCCTCCGTCTGGTCTCTCCCTCCCTCCCTCCCTCTCGTCCCTGATCTGTCCGTCTGCCCCCGCGTCAGGCCGATCTCCAAAAACACTTCAGCGCCTGGTGATGTTTAAAAAAAACCAGAGGGGACGCAAAACGTCAGAATAAAACCAAAGTGATCTATATTTTTTTTACATTTAAGTGATCGGAATTATGTTGAGTGTGAAGGCGGATATTTAGCGTCCGCAGCCTGGCAAACACACAGTGCCTCCTGGACCAGGACGTCCCGTGCGGAGAGTCACAGGGCTTCCTCACCGTTAGGGTCACTCAGGACCCCCCTAACGCTCTCCGAAACGGTTACCGCAGCGCTCCGTCGGCCCGGCAACCGGCTAATTCCCATTACAAAAAACCAAACGGCATAAAGGCGGAGGAATTACAGAAAATAGTTTGAGGGGGAAAATAAAACCAGAAACATCCCCTCTCTGTCGGACTGACCCCCCCCCCCCCCCCTGCCCCCGTGTCCCTGGAGCTTCCAGCGTTTTGCAGCATATTTTACCTATTATCCAAATGACTGCCTTCCACAAAACCAACAATCAACTGTCCTTTTTATCTTTTTACGAGCTGATTAAGTTAACAAGCCTCACATGTGGCCTGACGGAGGAAGGCCGGGTCTCCTCCTGGGGGGGGGGGGGGGGGGCAGCAATCCCAAACTAATAGAAGCATCGCTGATTACTGATTCTGGGACAGAGCCATCAAGCTTTTTTTTTCTTTTACTGCTGTTATTATTAGTATTAAAAAAACTGAACGCAATCGCACCAATTGCGAAGGTCAATTTGGGAGGCAGTCAACCCCTGCGTTGTGCCTGTGGGGGGGTGGAGGGGGAGGGGGGGGGGGGGGCTGCCATCTGGTTCTGCTCCTCTCAGCTCGCCGCGGTCGCGTTTATTTAACACGCAGCATTTGTTCCAGAAGCTTCCGCCAAGCCTGGCCTTACACAGGCCCCTTTATGAACGGGAGACGCGCTCTACGAAACGTGGGAGGTGGAGAGGGATCGCGATCACCGCAACGTTTTACACCCACCGCCACACACACACACACACACTCACACACTCACACACACTCACACACACTCACACACACTCACTCACACTCACACACACACTCACACACTCACACACTCACACACTCACACACTCACACACACTCACACACACTCACACACACTCACACACACACTCACACACACACTCACACACACACTCACACACACACTCACACACACACACTCACACACACTCACACACACTCACACACACTCACACACACTCACACACACTCACACACACTCACACACACACACACTCACACACACACACACTCACACCGCCACTGCACTCCCACCACTCGAAGCTAGGGGGAGTCGCAAACTAGGAGAGCAGAGGTCGAGTCTCAGATGCACTTAGAGGCTTGCCTCCTTTTACTCCCAAGCGCAATGAAGACTCAAAGGCCGTGTTCAAACCACAGACTAGCGTGCGGCTCGCACCACATTTCAATGGAAATTAGCCAGAGATTTAGAGAAGCTAATATGCTAATATGCCAGTGTGCAGTTCCACACACAGCCAAAGTGAAGCACCAGCCGAATGAGCACCAGCACCCAGACAGCCATGATAGGATCTGGGTGCCGAGCTGCAGCTAACGCTCACAAAAAGTCCTTCACGTCTCAAACCATCACCGCTGGCTCTAGAGAAAGCAGGGAGAGGAGTTTAATCAGCGCGCAGACGACTTCTGTTCAGAACAAAGCGCTCTCCGGCCAGAGATGGAACATCGCATCCATCCTGGGAGAATCGGAAGAGAGCGGCAGAGGCTAAATTTAGCACGTTAGCGCACTGCGAACGCCGGGCCCCTTGATGACACACATCTTCTAAATCTCATACGAGCGCAGGAGATCACAGAGCGCTGCAGCGTTAATAACTCTCAGCAGGAAGTGGGCCGTGGCGTTCTCGGTATCGGCGGGTCACTGGGTTCGGACAATTCGACATGTTGACCAATCAAGAAAGGAGGCGTCTCTTCCATGGAAACGGCACACAACGCTGCAGCGACGGGAAGCATTCTGAGTCCCGCGGCAGTCGTGATGATATGAAATTGATGCTGGTCCAACAAGCTCAAATCATTCCAACACCTCATGCCAAGTCAAGGTCTCGTTAAACCAGTAAGTGTTGGAATGACAGCTCCTGTGTACATGACCCAGGTCTCTGAGGCTGGGCCAGACAGAGGGTGTGTGGTGGTGTGTGATTGGAGCAGAGGGTGTATGGCAGCGCGTGATTGGAGCAGAGGGTGTAAGGCAGAGCGTGATTGGAGCAGAGGTGCCCACCTTGCTGCAGGCTCTGCATGGGCACGGCCCCCTGGCCCGGCTGGAGGCCCACCAGGCCCTGACGCTGCAGGTTGAGCAGGTGCTGCTGCTGTAACTGCATCTGCATCAGCTGCTGCTGGAACGCCACCGCCTTACTGCTGCCCAACTGCTGCAGGGAGAGAGAGAGAGAGAGAGGGGCTTACTGCTGCCCAACTGCTGCAGGGAGAGAGAGAGAGAGAGAGGGGCTTACTGCTGCCCAACTGCTGCAGGGAGAGAGAGAGAGAGAGGGGCTTACTGCTGCCCAACTGCTGCAGGGAGAGAGAGAGAGAGGGGCTTACTGCTGCCCAACTGCTGCAGGGAGAGAGAGAGAGAGAGGCTTACTGCTGCCCAACTGCTGCAGGGAGAGAGAGAGAGAGAGAGGCTTACTGCTGCCCAACTGCTGCAGGGAGAGAGAGAGAGAGAGAGAGAGAGAGAGAGAGAGGGGCTTACTGCTGCCCAACTGCTGCAGGGAGAGAGAGAGAGAGAGGGGCTTACTGCTGCCCAACTGCTGCAGGGAGAGAGAGAGAGAGAGAGAGAGGGGCTTACTGCTGCCCAACTGCTGCAGGGAGAGAGAGGGGCTTACTGCTGCCCAACTGCTGCAGGGAGAGAGAGGGGCTTACTGTTGCCCAACTGCTGCAGGGAGAGAGAGAGAGAGAGAGAGAGAGAGAGAGAGAGGCTTACTGCTGCCCAACTGCTGCAGGGAGAGAGAGAGAGAGAGAGAGGGGCTTACTGCTGCCCAACTGCTGCAGGGAGAGAGAGAGAGAGAGAGAGGGGCTTACTGCTGCCCAACTGCTGCAGAGAGAGAGAGAGAGAGAGAGGGGCTTACTGCTGCCCAACTGCTGCAGGGAGAGAGAGAGAGAGAGAGAGAGAGGGGCTTACTGCTGCCCAACTGCTGCAGGGAGAGAGAGAGAGAGAGAGAGAGGGGATATAGGGATAGAGTGTGATAGATAGAAGAACAGAGAGAGGGAGGAAGGAATAAGAAGAGAACAGTGTAGAGGGAGAGGGAGAAAGAGAAAGAGGGAAGGAGGGAGAAAGAGGGAAGGAGGGAGAGGGAGGGAGAAAGAGAAAGAGGGAAGGAGGGAGAGGGAGGGAGATAGAAGTCATAGACGACACACACATTCACTCACAGCGTTAGTGTCACACATATCTGTGTGAGCCCCCTCATCCCACAGCTCAGATGACCCCTGCCCCCTCTCCCCCGCAGGCCGCAGGTTAATAATTAACAGTTTACTGACTGCAGCTCAATAGCTGTTCCCAGCGTGTTTGCTCAGAGCGATTGCACATAAAAACAGCCCTTTCAGGCGCGGTGATGCAACAGCCCCCTTTGAGATACTTATCCGTGTGAGGAAACACAGAGATGGCGGTATTCTGTTAGTGTTTACAGAACAGAGCACAGCTGACACACGTCTCAGACCTCTCCCGTCTCCACCCCCACCTCACACACCGCACACACCTCACACACCCTGCCTTCACAAAGAGCCGGAAACTCTGACATGTCCCATCATCATTTCCTGTTAAAAACACCTCTGCCTCAGATTAGACACCACTTCAATTGTGCTGTCTTAGTTTGTAAAGTGGTCAGTGTGTGAGAAGCAGAGAACCACTGCGGAAACAAAATAACTTTTCCAACTTTTTCTCTGGAAAACAAACACGCATATATCCACAAATGCGTTACCTGAGCAACTGAACCACAAACTTCAGACGCCATCGCCATCATTTGTGTTGCAAAAATAAGGAGGGAATGTTCAAGATAATATTTTGAAATCTCAGAGTAAAAAAAAAAGCAAAAAAAAAAAAAAAGCCCCCCTCATCCCCCAACACAAACTCACAGCTGACCAATAGCTCTGAGGTTCTTACAAACGGCAAAACAAAACAAAACCAGTGACCACATCTGCCATTACGTAAGCTTCTGTTAAAATCGAATTAAACCACTTCATTACGGCAGGACTGAAGAGGGTCTGAAGATCTGCCAAGTCTGGGAGAGCTGAAATGAACATCATGGAGGAGAGGGGGAATATCGAATCTGTCTCCAGAGAGAGAGAGAGAGAGAGAGAGAGAGAGGAGAGAGATGGAGGGAGGGAAAGAGAGGGAGAGAAGGAGGGAGGGAGAGAGAGAGAGAGGGAAGGAAGGAGGGAGAGGGAAAGAGAGAGGAAGAGAGAGAGGAAGAGAAATATGGGTAATCTGAAGAGGGGACTCTGGTGCAGCTGTCAAGGAGTGCGCGCTTGATAAATGTCCCCCTTTCCCCGGTTCCCTTACTTCTAAGAGCCCTTCCCGTGTCACACTTTTGATGTTCCCCCATTGAAAGATGTTCCTTATCTGGAGGAGATAAGACCCCCAGTGAAAAAGAGAGAAAAAGAAAGAGAGGGAGAGACAGAGAGAGAGATAGAGAGAGAGGGAGGAGACAGCGAGAGAGAGAGAGAGAGAGAGAGAGAGAGAGAGAGAGGAGGGAAAGAAGATATAAATAAAAGGGTATTCTCAATCTGGCACGGGCAGTGGGCTTCCCTTTCAAAGACAGGGTGCCTCCTGGGATGTTGGAGGAGGTCACACCCTTTGGGGAGGGGGGGGCTCTTCTCCGGGGAGAACAGCGTCCTGAGGAATTTAAGCACGTCTGCGTTCCCTCACACAGTAACGCAACGAAGGAAAAAAACGCTACGGACACCCAGGACAACTATTCAGACCTTTTCACACTTCCACTGCGTTTAACACATCCGTGGCCAGGTTCCAGGTCAGCTTTCTTCAGTGTAGAGACAATAACAGTATTTGTTCAATAGGAATTTGAACTGGGTGAATAAATATGCACTAATACACAATATGACATTACATCAAGAGCCTGTTTAGTTCACTTTAACTATGATACAAAATGTATGTATTTTATTTTGTCTCAAATAAAGGTACGATATCTGGAACTTAGACTGCAGTATATGTCACCAGAGATATTTATTATAGCCTAAAGATTTTTCACAAACAAATATTAATTGCTGCATAGCCAGCTCATTTTATCATGTCAAAATGCTTTTAGGGGAAATACTTCATGTAAATAAATAAAATTAATGAGCACTAATGCATATAATCAACATTAAAAAAAGAAGCATTTTCTGTTAAGAGCCCTTAACCGAGGCTGACAGGTTAGCCAGCTGTCCCTGCAGTGTGATGGCAAGGTCAGAGAGAGCTAGAGTTTAGAAACGCACTTTAGGGTGAAGTCAGTGTGCTTCAGCGAGAGCTAGAGTTTAGAAACGCACTTTAGGGTGAAGTCAGTGTGCGTCAGAGAGAGCTAGAGTTTAGAAACGCACTTTAGGGTGAAGTCAGTGTGCTTCAGAGAGAGCTAGAGTTTAGAAACGCACTTTAGGGTGAAGTCAGTGTGCTTCAGCGAGAGCTAGAGTTTAGAAACGCACTTTAGGGTGAAGTCAGTGTGCTTCAGAGAGAGCTAGAGTTTAGAAACGCACTTTAGGGTGAAGTCAGTGTGCTTCAGAGAGAGCTAGAGTTTAGAAACGCACCTTACTGTGAGGTCAGGAGGAGTAGGAAAGGCACTTTAATTTAAAGTAAA
>NC_083773.1:956778-964278 GCF_963514075.1 Conger conger | reverse complement strand
AAACCCTAACAAGTACCCATTTATGAGAATAAACTTTCATCCAGTCTGAGATAATCCTGGAGCTCAGTAAACAGCTCTGACAGACAGGGTCTGTTCTCTGTCGTGTTGCAAACCCAACTCCCGATAACAGCACACGTTTGGACAGATGTGTTTTTTTAATTTATTTTTTTAACTTCCTTTGTGAACACAGCTCTGAACACAGGTCTCGCCCTGAACACTGGTCTCACTCTGAACACAGCCCTGAACACAGGTCTCACTCTGAACACAGCCCTGAACACAGCCCTGAACACTGGTCTCACTCTGAACACAGCCCTGAACACTGGTCTCACTCTGAACACAGCCCTGAACACAGCCCTGAACACAGCCCTGAACACTGGTCTCACTCTGAACACAGCCCTGAACACAGCCCTGAACACAGCCCTGAACACTGGTCTCACTCTGAACACAGCCCTGAACACAGCCCTGAACACAGCCCTGAACACTGGTCTCACTCTGAACACAGCCCTGAACACAGCCCTGAACACAGCCCTGAACACTGGTCTCACTCTGAACACAGCTCTGAACACAGCCCTGAACACAGCCCTGAACACAGGCCTCACTCTGAACACAGCTCTGAACACAGCCCTGAACACAGCCCTGAACACAGCCCTGAACACAGGCCTCACTCTGAACACAGCTCTGAACACAGGCCTCACTCTGAACACAGCTCTGAACACAGGTCTCACTCTGAACACAGCTCTGAACACAGCCCTGAACACAGCCGCTGGCTGCACAGATGTTCTCACGGCTGTAAACAACGTGCCTCTGGCAGTGCTCTCCCCCCGTGCTAAAAGCATGTCAGATATCTGTGGCCTTCAGTGAGGGGGGGCAGGGTAGCAGTCGCGCTGGTGTTGTTTTTGTTCCAGGGCGGTGTTTATGTGCTTTCCGTGAGAAAGTGTCCATGCTGCGAGCTACGAGCCTTCAAGTTCGTCAAGTTGAAAAAAGAAAAGAAAAAAAGGGCCTGAGGTTTATTGCTCGTTATCCGAGACAGGTTTCTGCAACAAATATTTCTGCAAAAATGCCACGTCACACCCAAGAAAAAGAACAGCGTGATCGCAGAAGTAGAACAAAGATCACCAACGAAGAGGAGGCCCAAAACGCTGATCCAACAGCGCAGACGCTGATCCTGCTCCTGCTCTCCTGCCACTTCAGCCTTCTGCTAGAAACAGACCACCTAAAACAGCCTGTCCTACAGCTATGGCTGAACACAGAGAGACTGACTCTGTGCTACAGCTGGTTATGGCTGAACACGGAGACTGTGCTACAGCTGGTGAAGGCGTGGGGCACAGAGACTGTGCTACAGCTGGTGAAGGCATGGGGCACAGAGACTGTGCTACAGCTGGTGAAGGCATGGGACAGAGACTGTGCTACAGCTGGTGAAGGCATGGGACAGAGACTGTGCTACAGCTGGTGAAGGCATGGGGCACAGAGAGACTGTGCTACAGCTGGTGAAGGCGTGGGGCACAGAGACTGTGCTACAGCTGGTGAAGGCGTGGGGCACAGAGACCCTGTGCTACAGCTGGTGAAGGCGTGGGGCACAGAGACTGTGCTACAGCTGGTGAAGGAGTGGGGCACAGAGACTGTGCTACAGCTGGTGAAGGCGTGGGGCACAGAGACTGTGCTACAGCTGGTGAAGGCATGGGGCACAGAGAGACTGTGCTACAGCTGGTGAAGGCGTGGCTGACGCAGGGATCAGGGCCGTCCTCCTGACACACCACACCCTCGTACTCCGTGATCAATCTCCCCCGCACACGGTGGGGCTAATGGAGACGCCGTGTTCTTTGTGAACTGCATTAATTGTCAATTAAAGCGCTGCTACCATTCCACCATGCGGCATAAACAGGGATTTCCACAGGCTTAGCGGCGCAGAGACTTGTAAATTAATACTTAATAAGTATTAACACGGAGCCCATGGAGTATTAAATGAAAAATGAAAATCCATATGCCTCCATCGACTTAATCCGTGTTTCGTAGCACACTGTATACAGCCGGTCCGACACGATCAGCAGGAGAGACGTCACCCAGCCATCGGGGCTGGGATTAGGCTGTTTAAAGAGAATTAACCAGCAAAAACAAAACACGTCCCGACTGACAGGAGAGGTTGGAAATGATAAGCTGGGATATGGAGGGGAAATCTTCCTCTGAATACAATACGCACGCACGCACACACGCACGCACACGCACACAGACACGGACACGGACACGGACACGGACACGGACACGAACACGGACACGCACGCACGCACACACACCTGCCTGCACACACACACACACACACACACACCTGCCTGCACACACACAAATACAGACACGCAAGCACACACACACACCCCACAGGTGTGAGTTGTGTACAGGGACTGTGTTATAACATCTAAAGACCGGAACAGTGTTACAATTGCTTTGCAACTGAAACTGCTGGGTGTGAGCCATCCGTGTCTCTGTTGTGATGGTCAGGGGCTGCATTAAGGCAGGCGGGGGGGGGGTTTTGGGACACACGGTTGGTCCGGGGGGGGGTATGGGGTATGGATGGTTTTGGGGCACACGGTTGGTCCGGGGGGGGGGGGGGTATGGGGTATGGATGGTTTTGGGGCACACGGTTGGTCCGGGGGGGCTCACCTCTTTGGCCGTCTTCCCTGCCTGCTGCTGCTGCTGCTGCTGCTGCTGCTGCTGCTGGGAGAGGAGCTGGAGGTGCAGCTGCTCCTGCTGCTTCTTATAGTACTCCTGCAGCTGGAGGAGGGGCAGGGTTACTGACCACCCATATACTGACCACACACATACTGATCACACTCACATACTGATCACGCTCACATACTGACCACTCATACTGACCACTCATACTGACCACTCATACTGATCACACTCACATACTGACCACCCATATACTGACCACTCATACTGACCACACACATACTGATCACACTCACATACTGACCACACACATACTGACACACATGCACGCACACGCATGCACGTGCACACGCACGCACACACACACAGCAACACAATCAGAAATATATATATCAATTTTTTCTGTAAAAGGTGGATTTGCATGGGAAGAAAGGGGGGTAGAGTGGTGGAGCTGGCATGACCAAACAGGACTCAATCTCCCTTTAGGGGGAAATGTTTTCAGCACGGAAAGCAGAATGTTTACAGCTTTTTTTCAGTTCAGTTAAAACACCTGGAGAGAGGGGGAGGGGAGGGAGAGAGAGAGAAAGAGAGAGAGAGAGAGAGAGAGAGAGAGAGAGATGGAGGGAGGGAGAGGTGAGCTCTGCTGAGGGTAGGACTGGGGGCTGACAGGCAGTGTTATTTATGGAGTTACGGCCCAGACACTGAGTGCTGAACCCAACACCAAGAGGCACCCAACCACCAGCACCACGACCCAACAGAGAGGAGACCAAACACCAGCAACAGGACCCAACAGAGAGGTGACCAACCACCAGTACCAGGACCCAACAGAGAGGTGACCAACCACCAGCAATAGGACCCAACAGAGAGGCACCCAACCACCAGCAACAGGTCCCAACAGAGAGGTGACCAACCACCAGCAACAGGACCCAACAGAGAGGTGACCAACCACCAGCAACAGGAGCCAACAAAGAGGCACCCAACCACCAGCAACAGGAGCCAACAAAGAGGCACCCAACCACCAGCACCACGACCCAACAGAGAGGCACCCAACCACCAGCAACAGGAGCCAACAAAGAGGCACCCAACCACCAGCAACATGACCCAACAGAGAGGCGACCAACCACCAGCAACAGGACCCAACAAAGAGGTGACCAACCACCAGCAACACGACCCAACAAAGAGGCACCCAACCACTAGCAACAGGACCCAACAGAGAGGTGACCAACCACCAGCAACAGGACCCAACAGAGAGGTGACCAACCACCAGCAATAGGACCCAACAGAGAGGCACCCAACCACCAGCAACAGGTCCCAACAGAGAGGTGACCAACCACCAGCAACAGGACCCAACAGAGAGGTGACCAACCACCAGCAACAGGAGCCAACAAAGAGGCACCCAACCACCAGCAACAGGAGCCAACAAAGAGGCACCCAACCACCAGCACCATGACCCAACAGAGAGGCACCCAACCACCAGCAACAGGAGCCAACAAAGAGGCACCCAACCACCAGCAACATGACCCAACAGAGAGGCGACCAACCACCAGCAACAGGAGCCAACAAAGAGGCACCCAACCACCAGCAACATGACCCAACAGAGAGGCGACCAACCACCAGCAACAGGACCCAACAAAGAGGTGACCAACCACCAGCAACACGACCCAACAAAGAGGCACCCAACCACTAGCAACAGGACCCAACAGAGAGGTGACCAACCACCAGCAACAGGACCCAACAGAGAGGTGACCAACCACCAGCAATAGGACCCAACAGAGAGGCACCCAACCACCAGCAACAGGTCCCAACAGAGAGGTGACCAACCACCAGCAACAGGACCCAACAGAGAGGTGACCAACCACCAGCAACAGGAGCCAACAAAGAGGCACCCAACCACCAGCAACAGGAGCCAACAAAGAGGCACCCAACCACCAGCACCACGACCCAACAGAGAGGCACCCAACCACCAGCAACAGGAGCCAACAAAGAGGCACCCAACCACCAGCAACATGACCCAACAGAGAGGCGACCAACCACCAGCAACAGGACCCAACAAAGAGGTGACCAACCACCAGCAACACGACCCAACAAAGAGGCACCCAACCACTAGCAACAGGACCCAACAGAGAGGCACCCAACCACCAGCAACAGGACCCAACAGAGAGGTGACCAACCACCAGCAACAGGACCCAACAGAGAGGTGACCAACCACCAGCAACACGACCCAACAGAGAGGCACCCAACCACCAGCAACAGGAGCCAACAAAGAGGCACCCAACCACCAGCAACATGACCCAACAGAGAGGCGACCAACCACCAGCAACAGGACCCAACAGAGAGGTGACCAACCACCAGCAACAGGACCCAACAGAGAGGTGACCAACCACCAGCAACAGGACCCAACAGAGAGGTGACCAACCACCAGCAACAGGTCCCAACAGAGAGGTGACCAACCACCAGCAACAGGACCCAACAGAGAGGTGACCAACCACCAGCAACACGACCCAACAGAGAGGTGACCAACCACCAGCAACAGGACCCAACAGAGAGGTGACCAACCACCAGCAACACGACCCAACAGAGAGGCACCCAACCACCAGCAACAGGAGCCAACAAAGAGGCACCCAACCACCAGCAACATGACCCAACAGAGAGGCGACCAACCACCAGCAACAGGACCCAACAGAGAGGTGACCAACCACCAGCAACAGGACCCAACAGAGAGGTGACCAACCACCAGCAACAGGACCCAACAGAGAGGTGACCAACCACCAAAAACAAACAATGACAACATTTTTGGCAAAATGAGTGAAGGCTGCACGGGACAGCACTGCACACACTGAGGCCCCGCAGACCCTCCAAACACGACCGTTTCCCCCAGATCGATCTGGAGATGCCCTGTAGCGACAGCCTTAGCATGATTAGCACGTTGCCACCATCTCCAAGGCGATGGGGCGAATAGGGAACCAGGCCTCTCAGGCTACCCTTGCAGCCCCGCGAGTCAGGAGCCTGGCACGACATAACCGCCAAACAAACCCATTACTGCCACCTGGCTAACGTGCTAACGGGACTAGCTGCGTGGTGGCGTCGGCCACCCGGGCCGAGACTGAGAGAACGGGTGCCTGTTTGCACACAGGCCGGGTTAATAAAGAACCCGGCGCTTATTTACTCTCTGGTTACTCATTTAGCCCTGCGCTGAGTGGAACGTGCTCCGCACACAGGTGAAGACTTCCTGTCCCTCCGGATCGGAGAGAAACGCCTCCAGCCCGATGCTCCTTCTGCGTTCCCGATCGGAGAGAGCGCGCGAGGGGAGCGAGGAACACTCCAGAATCTCTCGCACGGATACGGGAGAAGAACAGAACTCCAGGGCAGGCTCCAGGAGCTTCAAATCCCGGTTTACACACTGACCGGGGCCAGATTACACACTGACCGGGGCCAGATTACACACTGACCGGGGCCAGATTACACACTGACTGGGCCAGTTTACACACTGACTGGGGGCCAGATTACACACTGACTGGGCCAGATTACACACTGACCGGGGCCAGATTACACACTGACTGGGCCAGATTACACACTGACCGGGGCCAGATTACACACTGACTGGGCCAGATTACACACTGACCGGGGCCAGATTACACACTGACCGGGGGCCAGATTACACACTGACCGGGGGCCAGATTACACACTGACCGGGGGCCAGTTTACACACTGACCGGGGGCCAGATTACACACTGACTGGGCCAGATTACACACTGACCGGGGCCAGTTTACACACTGACCGGGGGCCAGTTTACACACTGACTGGGGACCAGATTACACACTGACCGGGGCCAGATTACACACTGACCGGGGCCAGATTACACACTGACTGGGGGCCAGTTTACACACTGACCGGGGCCAGTTTACACACTGACTAGGCCAGATTACACACTGACCGGGGGCCAGTTTACACACTGACCGGGGCCAGTTTACACACTGACTGGGCCAGTTTACACACTGACTGGGGCCAGTTTACACACTGACTGGGCCAGTTTACACACTGACTAGGCCAGTTTACACACTGACTGGGGCCGGTGTGTGTATGATACTGCAGACCAGGGGTTCATTATCTACACACACAGTCACTGCACATGAAGTCTGGCCAGGGACCACGACACGCCCGTCAGGAGCCCCTGCTGGAAGCCCGGACTGTAGTCCCTTTATGAGTTCCATCAACGTTTAACTAATGCACCTCAACCCTCAGCATCGGCAGAGATGAGAAAACTGCTTTCTGAGCGAGATGAAATTCCACCAGAGGAGGAAACACTGCATCCTGCCAAAGGGGGAAAGGCCCGGGCACCAAGTGACCAGAATACTATTGGAACATCACTCAAATTCAGCCGTTTGAAATGACCCTTCTGTTCCTCAGGACAGAGAAACCTGAGATGACAAAATGGCGGAAAGAGAACATGAGAAAGTGCCATCTGAGACCGACAAGATGGAGATCAGAGCAAATGACCAGCCAGAGCAGACCAGATAGTAATTGTTTTGGATTCAAATACTTTTCTGTGCTCTGTTGATCTTGCCTGGGTGCATCTGAGTCAGCGCGAGGAGGAGCAGACTGGTGGGGGTTTTCACTTTTGGGATAATTTCACTTGGTCCAATACCTGGTGTAAAGCTTAGTCAAATGTAGAAAAGTATTTGAATCCAAAACAAATATGATTGGAGGCCAAGTCTGCTGGTGAGGACCAATGGGAGAAGAGCAGGCGGCGATGTTGTCGTGCGCGGTGTTCACACAGCGGGAGCTTCAGAGGGAAATGAGGCGCGGCAGGCTGCTTTAATCTGGTCCCGTAG
>NC_083773.1:936778-951778 GCF_963514075.1 Conger conger | reverse complement strand
TGAGTGGCAGTTCTGTGAAGGAAAATGCATCGCTAATGAGAGAGGTCAGAGAGAGAGGGCCAGACTGATTCAAGATGACAGGAAGGCAACAGTAACTCAACCACACATTACAACAGTGGTATGCAGAAGAGCATCTCTGAACACACAACACATCAAAGTGTATAGGCTACAGCAGCAGAAGACCAATAAGTCTAAAAAATAAGTCTAATACATACCTAATAAAGTGCTCACTGAGTGTATTATTAAGATGGTCTCAGGCTGGTATCTGAGTTACAGTAATTATTGATAATTATTGATATCATACCATAACACAGAGCTGGAATGTTCATTTAGAAGTTACGGAGAAAAGGTGAATCATAATAAAAAATAATCTACTCCAAGTTGAGAGGCATAAACTGCCCTTTTCGTCCTGAATAATAAACGATGAAGGGTACAGACATCCAGCCAAACATTCCCCGCTCTCCCAGCCCCGGGTCCCTCTACACATCCACCTGATTATCGTTTAGACGCACCGCTACACACCGTTAAATATATCCCCCCAAAAAAACAGACACCGCGTTTCAAGCCGACGGCTTTCCAGACAAGAGAATGGAGCGCGCATAAAGAGCGAGATGAATCTGCATTAAAAGGCGCGTGCACCCGTCCCCTCCCACAAAGAAGCACGCAGATGCTACGCTAAGCGCCGGCTATTAAGCCTCCCATTGATAAAAAAAAAGAGACTTTCTGCCGGCTGCCTGGCGCGCGGTGTCCCGATCTGATATCTGCGTTCATTTGCTTTGTGTGATGCATGAGAGCGTATTCAGTCTGTCTGCGCAAAGCCGGGCCGGGGGGTGGGGGGAAGCTGTCAGGAACAAATTAAATGTGTAAAGAAGCGATTTTACTTTGTAAACAAGATTGCGTGGCTCTGAGCGCGCGGCTCTAAACACGCGGTGGAGCTCAGTCGCTCAGAGCGGAGAGCGAGGCCACAGCTGAGAGCGTGCGGCGCGGTTATCAGCCCTGAACAACGCGGCGTGTCCCCCCCCCCCCCCCCCCCCAGTCCTCTATTCTAAACGCCCCCTCTGCTGCCGGACCGGTCCGCAGCTCAACACGCACGCGCAGTAATGGGACCCGCGCGCGCCCGCCCTGGGGGCTCCACAGGCCCATTAAAAGGGGGTGGTCTGGGGGTCACCCCTGCGTGTGTGAACCCGAGTTACTGCGCAGAATTCAGAGGCTGAATTTAACCCCCCGGCATTCACAACTGCTCACTCAGGTGACTGGGGCTTCACACTGAATTCAACCATTCATTTCAGCTTACCAGCATTTTACCGTTTCATTTCAGAAGAATTTTACCGTTTTAATTTCGGCAAAATCTACCGTTACATTTTACATTCATGTGTTACTTTTGTTTATTTTATCCTTTTTCATTGTTTTTGTAAAAGGGATTTAAAAAAATAATAATAATAAGGATTATTATTATTGTGATTATTATCCTAAAAACTAAAAAAGACATTTATACAGAGCCCTTGGGGTGGGATTGAAGGTTAATATCATATTTCACATAGCAGTGAAATATAAAAGGGTCTACATGTATCAACTATTGATTAGAATTGTTTCAAGTATGTACAAAATTATTCAAAATAAATAAAATCAGCCCTGACTTCATACACACACCACAATAATAAAATGGTTAATTACTGTATTTACCGGACAAAATGAAATCATTTAGAAGTTTATGAAAGGAGACTGAGGTCATGATGATGAGCGTGGCAGCCCTGGACAGCCAATCAGCGGCGGGAATCCTGCGTTCTCCCGGGCAGCGTGTCGAGGCGTCAGTGTTCGACAGGGCGAAGGCGCTGATGAGTCCTCCGCGCGGTTTGCCAAGGGCACGGGCGGCGGCCATTGTTTCAGCGCGCAGGAGAAGACAGTTTAACCGCGCTGTGCGCGTGCGGGACGGAGGGGTGCTGAACCACGTTAAACGAACACTAAAATTGGGGCGTCATGAGAGAGACGGTGGAGTGAGGGAGGGGAGGGGGGGGGGGGGGGGGGGGGTGGCGTCATGCCAATTTGCCTGTGCCATCGCTTGTCACTCGGAGGAGGGAAATGAAAACCTGTAATTAATTGCTCCTCTGCATCCCATTCTCCCCGTGACAACCCATACATTCTATTTTATACACACGCTCATTGACATTTTCAAGTTGCGGGCGTAATAATTACCGGAGTTATAACACCTTCCCTTCCGCGCCGTGGACTGACGAGCCGGCTGAATGCAGAGTTGTTAAGGTTTGACGCCATTAATTGCCCCTATAATCTAATATCACAAAGGCGGCGATTACAGACGGGGAGCGGAGAGTGCGATTCGACACCCCGGATTCAGAGCGCCGCGCCGAAACAAAGAGGCATCCATTAGCAGGCTGACGGCCGCTAACAAAAGCACCGCACAATGCCGAATTATATTTTCATTCTGCTTTGTCTCTGCGCATAAATGATTTTTCCCCTTTCATTCAGAAGTGAATAGAACGGGTAACGGAAGGGCTGGAAACCCGGCCATTTGAAGAAGTCAGGCATATATTAAACGCATTTCATTTTTTTTTCCCCAACCACGCGTTTTTTTTTTTTTTTTTTTTTTGGGTCCCTGCAAGTTAATTAAAAAAAAAAGAAAAGATGCCAGATTAGAGAGGGAAGAAAGAGAGAAGGAAAGGTAGAGAGAGAAAAGGAAACGGAGAGAGAGAGACAGAAAGGGAGGGAGAGCAGAGTCACCTCACTGAGCTCTGAAGGCGAGCAGTCGTGATATTTCTGATACTTTCTCAGCGCAGAATAACATCACAGCCCGAGTAAGACTCAAACAAGAGGCCCCCGCGTGCACTGGCCCCGTGGGGACCGAGACCAGCCTGGGGCCAGGGGCCAGGGGCCCTGCTGTCCCCCAAACACACACACCCCAACCCAAAAACACACCCGCTCTCCCCACTGCCCGAGCACTTGCGGAGACGGCCTGTGAGAGAAACACGCGCGTGTGCGTGCGTCACGGACGTCCTTCCCAGCATGCACTGGGGTGCCATTTGCCCATCACTACGCCGTCCTGGTGGTTCAGGAACGGCACACCACCCCGACTGCCGCCATGTTGGCTCAAAGGAATGAGCCCCGGCACGCGAGTGCGCACATGACTGGCACAGACGCCATCTTGGCTCTTAGAATGGGGCCCCTGACCCCCGATTCGTCACGGACGCCATTCTGGCTCTGGAGCTACAGCAGTACGGTGCAGCTGATCAACCCGGGAGAAAAACTAAAAATGAAAAAATGATAAAAAATAAAATCTTGATACTACAAGTGCACGTGAGTGTGTGTGACGTCTGGGGGCGGGGGGGGGGCTGACGTCAGCTCCATAAGCATCTCAAATTGGCCTCTAATGAGGGGGGGCCTTCCACTGCAGCCCCCCAGTGTCATTAAAATGCAGGAGTGCTGTACGGGGGGGCCAGGGGCTTTATAACTGACAGAGGTCAACTGCAATACGGAGGGAGCGGGGGAAATGGGGGGTTTGCTCAGACAGACACTCTCTGGCGTTCGCAGAGAGAGAGGAACAGTAATTAGAGGAGCTGTTTGAAGAGCAAGTTTAACTGATTAACAAAAGAGAAGAGAGAGGGAGGGAGAGAGAGAGAGAGGGAGGGAGGGAGAGGGAGGGAGAAACAGAGGGAGAGCACAGCCTGGCATCCCAGTGGGGTGCTATAGAAACAGGTAACGTTCTGTGCATTTCAATGAGTGCTAATCTCGTTTAGCTTTCCTTGATGAATTATAATTTCGCAAAACGTGACCCTGGTTTCCATGAAGCTTAAAAATAAGAAACATAAAATGTTGCCCTCATGGCTCTACGGCTGTGTTGCTGGCCATCAGCGACAGACGTTCACCCTGCCCCGCCCTACACCAGCGCATTACACCTGCCTGCTTTACCCCGCCCCGCCCTGCACCAGCGCATTACACCTGCCTGCTTTACCCCGCCCCGCCCTGCACCAGCGCATTACACCTGCCTGCTTTACCCCGCCCTGCACCAGCGCATTACACCTGCCTGCTTTACCCCGCCCTACACCAGCGCATTACACCTGCCTGCTTTACCCTGCACCAGCGCATTACACCTGCCTGCTTTACCCCGCCCTGCACCAGCGCATTACACCTGCCTGCTTTACCCCGCCCTGCCCTGCACCAGCGCATTACACCTGCCTGCTTTACCCCGCCCTGCACCAGCGCATTACACCTGCCTGCTTGAGGAAGTCGGGTGGCTGGTGGCTGGTGGTCTGGTGGCGTAGGGCAGGGTAAAGCAGGGTGGACTGAACACCTGCAGACACTGTGGCCCGCCTGACCTGGGCGTGAGACACCGTGATTTAAGGTCTCAAACCCAACACGCAAACACATGAAACACACAAACACGTTTACAGGCAAACACATAAACATGCAAACACACTAAACACGCAAACACATTAAACACGCAAACACATTACACGCAAAAACACATTAACACGCAAATACACTAAACACGCAAACACATTAAACACGCAAAAATGTTAACACGCAAACACGTTAACACGCAAACACGTTAACACGCAAACACATTAAACACGCAAACACATTAAACACGCAAACACATTACACGCAAAAACACATTTACACGCAAACACACTAAACATGCAAACACACTAAACACGCAAACACACTAAACACGCAAACACATTAAACACGCAAACACATTAAACACGCAAACACATTAAACACGCAAACAGGGGAATGAACAGAACGCTCTTCCACACAGTGACCATGACCAGGGAGTAAATATTTCATACAGTAAATGAGATTATTTTTGCTGAATAATTCAAGCAGATGAGGACGAGGCACAGTGGCAGTGTATCTGACACGCTGAGGGGTGAGGGAAGTAATTATGACAGATGAATAACTGTAAAGAATTTTATTCAAACAAGTTTGTGCGTTTCAGCGTGGGCTGACCCCCACACAGTGGGCCCCATGGGGGGGTCAGTAGGGGGGGTAAAGGGCCACAGATTCATATTCAATAACAGCACAAGAGAGGAGATTAACTCTGTGGCCTGGTGCGCGCAGTAACGCCTCCACCAACCGCCTCAGCTCCCCTACACACACACACACACACACCTCTACACACACACCTCTACACACACACACACACCTCTACACACACACCTCTACACACACACACACACCTCTACACACACACACACACACCTCTACACACACATACACACACCTCTACACACACACACACACACCTCTACACACACAAACACACACACACACACCTCTACTCACACACACACACCTCTACACACACACACACACACCTCTACACACACATACACACACCTCTACACACACACACACACACACACACACCTCTACACACACACACACACACCTCTACACACACACACTCACACACCTCTACTCACACACACACACACACCTCTACACACACACACACACACACACACCTCTACTCACACACACACACACACCTCTACTCACACACACACACACACCTCTACACACACACACACACACACACACACCTCTACACACAAACACACACACACACACACACACACACCTCTACACACACACTCACACTCACACTCACACTCACACTCACACTCACACTCACACTCACACTCACACTCACACAGACCGCTATACACACACACACACACACACTCACACTCACACACCTCTACTCACACTCACACTCACACTCACACTCACACTCACACACCTCTATATATATATATACACACACACACACACACACACACACACACACACACACAGACCTCTATACACACACACACAGACCTCTACACACACAGACCTCTACACACCCTCTACACACACACACACAGACCTCTACACACACACACACCTCTACACACACACACACACACACACCTCTACACACACACAGACCTCTACACACACACACACACACACACACACACACACACACACACACAAGACACACAATCTCGCCTTTTATCAGTGAGGAGCAGGAGAAGAGGAACGGGAGGTGGCTTTGTGGAGAAACATTCAGAGCTTAAAAAATAAATAAATAATAATTCCGAACGCAATCATGTTGAGAATACGAAAGGAGAGCAGGCCTTTTCCTTGAGAAAGGTCAGCCTCTCAGTAATGAGCTATGCACTAAATTATGGTATTTAAATAAACGGATGATTAATATATGGCCATTCTCCGGAGGTTTCTGTGCCGTTCTGTATTACGGGGTAATTATCACATAGAGCACTGCAGCACAGAAAGAGAGAGAGAGAGAGAGAGAGAGAGAGAGAGAGAGAGAGTGAGAAGAGAGAAAAAGAGAGAGGGAGGGAGGGAGGAAGAGAGAGGGATAGGGGGAGGGAGGGAGAAAGAGAAAGAGAGGGGGAGTGAGGGAGAGAGAGGGGGGGAGAGAGAAAGAGAAAAAAACCCTCCAGCTAAAGTGCATAAAAATATGCGACAAAACTTTGAAGAGACACCGTGGGGGTGGGGGTGGGGGTGGGGGTGGGGGGCTCCATGAAGGCGTAATTGGGGCTCGCCTGGTTCCTGAAAGGCTTTTTATTGTCGAGGGGGAATAATATCCTTATCAGCTGAAAGAGAGGGGAGACTCAGAACAACGTCCTCAAGCCCAGAGTTTAGAGAAGGGTTAAGGGTTCGGACATGCAAAAATGCAAAAAGGGCTCATTTAATACATTTAATACAGCTGCAAAACTGAGAGAGAGACTGAGAGACCAACCTGAAAATGCCGAGCAACAGACTTCGTTCAGAAAACAAATAAAATCCACTGATCCTGCATTTAAAGCTGAAACTCAGTTTGCCCTGTATGACACGTCAGCGGATCATTAGAACCTGCAGCCGTCCGCCCAACACGCAAATAACACGCAACGGAGCTACAGTACCACCGTACGTCTGAGCCCTGAACACGCTGTGTGTGTGTGTGTGTGTGTATGTGTGTGTGTGTGTGTGTGAGAGAGTGTGTGTGTGTGTGTGTGTGTGTGTGAGAGAGAGAGTGTGTGTGTGTGTGTGTGTGTGAGAGAGAGAGAGTGTGTGTGTGTGTGTGAGTGTGAGTGTGAGTGTGTGTGTGTGCGCTCTATACGGGGAGAGAGAGGGAGAGGGAGGGATATTGAGAGAGAGGGATATCGGGAGAGGGAGCGAGGGGGAAAGAACCTATAATCAAAATATAAACAGTGCTTTACAGCACTTTATCTAAACGTCTGGTCGGAGCGCAGGACTGTCAGAGCGGGCGGGAGAAGAGTGACGAGAGAGGAGAGAGAGAGGAGAGGAGGAGAGAGGAGAGGAGAGACAGGAGAGAGGAGAGCGGAGAGACAGGAGAGAGGAGAGAGGAGAGGAGGGAGGAGAGAGGAGAGGAGGAGAGAGGAGAGGACTGGAGGAGAGGAGAGGAGAGAGGAGAGGACTGGAGGAGAGGAGAGGAGAGGAGAGAGGAGAGGACTGGAGGAGAGGAGAGGAGAGAGGAGAGGACTGGAGGAGAGGAGAGGAGAGAGGAGAGGAGGAGAGAGGAGAGGAGAGACAGGAGAGAGGAGAGAGGAGAGGAGGAGAGGAGAGAGGAGAGAGGAGAGGAGGAGAGAGGAGAGGACTGGAGGAGAGGAGAGGAGAGAGGAGAGGACTGGAGGAGAGGAGAAGAGAGGAGAGGACTGGAGGAGAGGAGAGGAGAGGAGAGGAGAGAGGAGAGGACTGGAGGAGAGGAGAGGAGAGAGGAGAGAGGAGAGGACTGGAGGAGCCAGGAGCCCCCCCGTGCATCGCTGTTTATCCCTGTCACTAAGAATTACCCCCTTCAGCCAGGGAGGGTACACCCCACCTCCCAGCATACTCTCACTCTCACTCTCACTCTCACTCTCACTCTCACTCTCACTCTCACTCTCACTCTCACTCTCACTCTCACTCTCACTCTCACCTACAGGACGGTAGATCTCCAAGAACAGGGTTGGGCAGCCCTGCTCTAGCTGTTGAATGAGGTGTGCTTTGTTAGGCTAGGTGTGAAAACCTACAGGACGGTAGATCTCCAGGAACAGGGTTGGGCAGCCTGCTCTAGCTATTGAATGAGGTGTGCTTTGTTAGGCTAGGTGTGAAAACCTACAGACGGTAGATCTCCAGGAACAGGGTTGGGCAGCCCTGCTCTAGCTGTTGAATGAGGTGTGCTTTGTTAGGCTAGGTGTGAAAACCTACAGGACGGTAGATCTCCAGGAACAGGGTTGGGCAGCCTGCTCTAGCTGTTGAATGAGGTGTGCTTTGTTAGGCTAGGTGTGAAAACCTACAGGACGGTAGATCTCCAAGAACAGGGTTGGGCAGCCCTGCTCTAGCTGTTGAATGAGGTGTGCTTTGTTAGGCTAGGTGTGAAAACCTACAGGACGGTAGATCTCCAGGAACAGGGTTGGGCAGCCCTGCTCTAGCTGTTGAATGAGGTGTGCTTTGTTAGGCTAGGTGTGAAAACCTACAGGACGGTAGATCTCCAGGAACAGGGTTGGGCAGCCCTGCTCTAGCTGTTGAATGAGGTGTGCTTTGTTAGGCTAGGTGTGAAAACCTACAGGACCGTAGATCTCCAGGAACAGGGTTGGGCAGCCCTGCTCTAGCTATTGAATGAGGTGTGCTTTGTTAGGCTAGGTGTGAAAACCTACAGGATGGTAGATCTCCAGGAACAGGGTTGGGCAGCCCTGCTCTAGCTGTTGAATGAGGTGTGCTTTGTTAGGCTAGGTGTGAAAACCTACAGGACGGTAGATCTCCAGAACAGGGTTGGGCAGCCCTGCTCTAGCTATTGAATGAGGTGTGCTTTGTTAGGGTTGGAGTGAAAACCTACAGGACGGTAGATCTCCAGGAACAGGGTTGGGCAGCCCTGCTCTAGCTATTGAATGAGGTGTGCTTTGTTAGGGTTGGAGTGAAAACCTACAGGACGGTAGATCTCCAGGAACAGCGTTGGGCAGCCCTGCTCTAGCTGTTGAATGAGGTGTGCTTTGTTAGGGTAGGTGTGAAAACCTACAGGACGGTAGAACACCAGGAACAGGGTTGGGCAGCCCTGCTCTAGCTGTTGAATGAGGTGTGCTTTGTTAGGGTTGGAGTGAAAACCTACAGGATGGTAGATCTCCAGGAACAGCGTTGGGCAGCCCTGCTCTAGCTGTTGAATGAGGTGTGCTTTGTTAGGCTAGGTGTGAAAACCTACAGGACGGTAGATCTCCAGGAACAGGGTTGGGCAGCCCTGCTCTAGCTGTTGAATGAGGTGTGCTTTGTTAGGCTAGGTGTGAAAACCTACAGGACCGTAGATCCCAGGAACAGGGTTGGGCAGCCCTGCTCTAGCTATTGAATGAGGTGAGCTTTGTTAGGGTTGGAGTGAAACCCTACAGGATGGTAGATCTCCAGGAACAGGGTTGGGCAGCCCTGCTCTAGCTGCTGAATGAGGTGTGCTTTGTTAGGGTTGGAGTGAAAACCTACAGGACGGTAGATCTCCAGGAACAGGGTTGGGCAGCCCTGCTCTAGCTGTTGAATGAGGTGTGCTTTGTTAGGGTTGGAGTGAAAACCTACAGGACGGTAGATCTCCAGGAACAGGGTTGGGCAGCCCTGCTCTAGCTGCTGAATGAGGTGTGCTTTGTTAGGGTTGGAGTGAAACCCTACAGGACGGTAGATCTCCAGGAACAGGGTTGGGCAGCCCTGCTCTAGCTATTGAATGAGGTGTGCTTTGTTAGGGTTGGAGTGAAAACCTACAGGACGGTAGATCTCCAGGAACAGCGTTGGGCAGCCCTGCTCTAGCTGTTGAATGAGGTGTGCTTTGTTAGGGTAGGTGTGAAAACCTACAGGACGGTAGAACACCAGGAACAGGGTTGGGCAGCCCTGCTCTAGCTGTTGAATGAGGTGTGCTTTGTTAGGGTTGGAGTGAAAACCTACAGGATGGTAGATCTCCAGGAACAGCGTTGGGCAGCCCTGCTCTAGCTGTTGAATGAGGTGTGCTTTGTTAGGCTAGGTGTGAAAACCTACAGGACGGTAGATCTCCAGGAACAGGGTTGGGCAGCCCTGCTCTAGCTGTTGAATGAGGTGTGCTTTGTTAGGCTAGGTGTGAAAACCTACAGGACCGTAGATCTCCAGGAACAGGGTTGGGCAGCCCTGCTCTAGCTATTGAATGAGGTGAGCTTTGTTAGGGTTGGAGTGAAACCCTACAGGATGGTAGATCTCCAGGAACAGGGTTGGGCAGCCCTGCTCTAGCTGCTGAATGAGGTGTGCTTTGTTAGGGTTGGAGTGAAAACCTACAGGACGGTAGATCTCCAGGAACAGCGTTGGGCAGCCCTGCTCTAGCTGCTGAATGAGGTGTGCTTTGTTAGGGTTGGAGTGAAACCCTACAGGACGGTAGATCTCCAGGAACAGGGTTGGGCAGCCCTGCTCTAGCTATTGAATGAGGTGTGCTTTGTTAGGGTTGGAGTGAAAACCTACAGGACGGTAGATCTCCAGGAACAGCGTTGGGCAGCCCTGCTCTAGCTGTTGAATGAGGTGTGCTTTGTTAGGGTAGGTGTGAAAACCTACAGGACGGTAGAACACCAGGAACAGGGTTGGGCAGCCCTGCTCTAGCTGTTGAATGAGGTGTGCTTTGTTAGGGTTGGAGTGAAAACCTACAGGATGGTAGATCTCCAGGAACAGCGTTGGGCAGCCCTGCTCTAGCTGTTGAATGAGGTGTGCTTTGTTAGGCTAGGTGTGAAAACCTACAGGACGGTAGATCTCCAGGAACAGGGTTGGGCAGCCCTGCTCTAGCTGTTGAATGAGGTGTGCTTTGTTAGGCTAGGTGTGAAAACCTACAGGACCGTAGATCTCCAGGAACAGGGTTGGGCAGCCCTGCTCTAGCTATTGAATGAGGTGAGCTTTGTTAGGGTTGGAGTGAAACCCTACAGGATGGTAGATCTCCAGGAACAGGGTTGGGCAGCCCTGCTCTAGCTGCTGAATGAGGTGTGCTTTGTTAGGGTTGGAGTGAAAACCTACAGGACGGTAGATCTCCAGGAACAGCGTTGGGCAGCCCTGCTCTAGCTGTTGAATGAGGTGTGCTTTGTTAGGCTAGGTGTGAAAACCTACAGGACGGTAGATCTCCAGGAACAGGGTTGGGCAGCCCTGCTCTAGCTGTTGAATGAGGTGTGCTTTGTTAGGCTAGGTGTGAAAACCTACAGGACCGTAGATCTCCAGGAACAGGGTTGGGCAGCCCTGCTCTAGCTATTGAATGAGGTGAGCTTTGTTAGGGTTGGAGTGAAACCCTACAGGATGGTAGATCTCCAGGAACAGGGTTGGGCAGCCCTGCTCTAGCTGCTGAATGAGGTGTGCTTTGTTAGGGTTGGAGTGAAAACCTACAGGACGGTAGATCTCCAGGAACAGGGTTGGGCAGCCCTGCTCTAGCTGCTGAATGAGGTGAGCTTTGTTAGGGTTGGAGTGAAACCCTACAGGACGTCGGGTCTCCAGGAACAGGGTTGCACACTCACTGGACCTCTGCAGCCCCTGAGAGCGTGCTGGCTGCACGTGTTCTGGTGGAGTTCCGTGGTGTTGTACGGTTCTTTGGGGGAAGGTAATCGGAGTCACTGTTCGGTAATAAAATACTGCCGGTTAAGACAGGGGGGGCTTCTCAGTGTTGTCACTCGGCGATTTTCACAGGGTACTGGGGCTTGTCCAGCGCTCTGCCAGGGGAGCACTTCTTGACAGGGTCCAGACAAATGGAAAAGTTGCATTGTGAGAATGCCCTGGGCACCCCCCGCCCCACTCCCCTCCATCCCACGCCTCAGTGCACCAGAATAAAAATGACAACAAATTTCCAGCGGAGATTACTTTACTGGGCCATTATCGACCACCCCTTCATTACACACTTCACTCATGTTCCAAATCAAAAAATAGAGCTTCACACTCCACTGCCCCGAAAAACCCAAACCCCCAAACCCAGCCCCCAGCCCCCCGCCTCCCGCCCCCAGCCCCCAGCGCCCCCCAATTCACATTCCGCTCAGCCCGTGCGCACACAATCCCCCAAAACCTGCTAAGTAAGCACTTTCACTGACAGGGGAAATGGGGGGAAATAAGTGTTGGACAGATTCCTTTAAGCACTTCAGAACTTCAGACACACCGAGTAACACTGTAAAAAGAGAATTTGTACGAAAACTCAAAGACAATATCTGGCCTTTTTAAAAACGGCATTAATGATGAAGCATCTTAAAATATCCCATAATTACATTTTATACTTTTTGACCTGCGATCGAGTGAAACACCTGTAAACCAGGAAAAGGAATTAATTATTTTCCTTTTCCTGGTTGACAGGTGTTTCACTTGATCGCAGGAGCGGAGTGACAGTGCCCTGTGCGCTGCTCCCGAACATCCACTTCGCCCCCCAGAGCCCAGACCGGCGGCCATTTTGAGCTCACAAGCACAAACAGCCGAAGCCCAGAGGTCCGGGGGCCCCTTTGAGAAAATATTTTCTAAAGCTGCAGAATGTGAGAGTCTGAGGCAGACGGACGGATGGAGAAGCCGTGCGATAAAGTAACGACCGAACGCTGGCGAGCGATTCGGGGACGTACTAAAGTACGCTCCTGCTCCTCATTCTGTGACCCCCCCCCCATGCCATGTCTGTAACTGTCCCACTCTCGTTGGGTAACTTTGCGTTTCCTTGCAAAAGAGATTTCCATGTCAGCGGGGTTTTTCCCGGTTTAAAAACGGTGAAGTAAAAAGTATAAAAGAATAAAGGTGACGAGGGGTTGGACTGAGGACACATTTGGGCCGGAGCAGAGCTGAGGACACATTTGGGGAGGTGGTCTGTCGGCCGGAGCAGAGCTGAGGACACATTTGGGCCGGAGCAGAGCTGAGGACACATTTGGGGAGGTGGTCTGTCGGCCGGAGCAGAGCTGAGGACACATTTGGGCCGGAGCAGAGCTGAGGACACATTTGGGCCGGAGCAGAGCTGAGGACACATTTGGGGAGGTGGTCTGTCGGCCGGAGCAGAGCTGAGGACACATTTGGGCCGGAGCAGAGCTGAGGACACATTTGGGCCGGAGCAGAGCTGAGGACACATTTGGGGAGGTGGTCTGTCGGCCGGAGCAGAGCTGAGGACACATTTGGGCCGGAGCAGAGCTGCTCCTCTGAGCACAAAGACACAGCCACATTAGGCCTCTCTATTAAGGGCCAGAAAAAAAGGAAGGAAACTAATTAGTATGTCTCTAATGAGTCTTTTCATTTTTTTTAATTAAACCAGAGCTTCAATAATACATGAAAAAGAGGACACACTTTTTTCAATTACCACAGGAGACGGCAGTGGTCACATGTCTGAAGCGCACACGGCATCGGAAAGAGCACACGCCTCTCTGCACACGCACACGCACACGTGTACACACACACACATACACACATACATACAGACACAGTACACACATACACACACACACGTGCGCGCACACACAGGCAAGGGATAGAGAGATGGGTAGACGGGGAGAGGAGAGAGAGAGAGAGAGAGAGGTGGATGGGGAGAGGAGAGAGAGAGAGGTGGATGGGGAGAGGAGAGAGAGAGGTGGATGGGAGAGGAGAGAGAGAGAGGGAGGGAGAGAGAGAGGGGTAGATGGGGAGAGGAGAGAGAGAGGGGTGTGGGGATCTGTGGGGGACAGGTTTGAAAGGCGGGTTAAACGTGCTTATTTAGAGGGTGAAATAATTCCACGTTCACACTTCGCTTACGGCCATGAAGGCAACCGTCTCTAGACCTTCAGATGAACCACGGAGAGAGAGGGAGAGAGGGAGGGAGGGAGAGAGGGAGAGAGAGGGAGGGAGGGAGAGAGAGAGAGAGGGAGAGAGAGGGAGGGTGAGAGAAGGGAGAGAGAGGGAGAGGGGGAGAGAGAGAGAGAGAGAGAGAGAGGGAGGGAGGGAGAGAGAGAGAGGGAGAGAGGGAGGGTGAGAGAAGGAGAGAGAGGGAGAGGGGGAGAGAGAGAGGAAGGAGGAGAGAGGAAAACATGTGTTTGGGCTCAGTACAGCTGCAGGTACCGTCTCCTGTCGAACTGCATCATGGTACTGTAGGTACAAGAAACTCCCTCCAGCTAAAAAGAGCATTTATTCGCTACTTACTCTCTCACATTGCACCTAAAAGGGCATGTTACCAGCTACTTACTCTCTGACACTGCACCTAAAGGCCATTTTATTCGGTACTTACCCCTGAAACTGCAGCTAAAGGGCATTTTACTCTGCTACGGAGAAGGCACCGGCACAAGGCTAACGTTGTAACACTGGCTCATTAGCACGCGAGGCTAACGTCACCGCCAACTAGAGCACAACGTCCAGGGGTCCCACTCTGTGAAGGGAGAACGGGGGTTCCCCAAAACCATCACGCTGTCGATGCGCGCAGAAAAAAACGACAGTCAGAAAGAAGCACCACGAGGCAGGGGGAGGGTTTGGTCAGAAAGCAAAAGAGCTTTTACTGAAAGGTTTGTAGAAAATGTCAACCTTTTTAATTATCATCAATGTCACTATTGAAGGTACATTTTGAGCGCGCAGGCACAGACGACATCAGCGTTCAGGCTGAATTTCACAGGATTAAGCGAACGGCTAGATTTGTTTTTCTCGTACATAGCCGTGTGAAAAAGCGCAGCAGTACCGATCGTTGAGTTCAGATGGACCCGTGTCCCTCTGACTTCAGACGGACAGACACAAACACGCGGCTCTCCAGAGAGCCGACGGAGCGCGTGGGAAAAGGTGACGGCAGCGTGTTTAAAATGGCCGCCGTGCAGGATTTCGGCGGGGCAGCGCCTCGCCAGCTGTACGTTGGCATGACGACTCGGTTTTCCGGGGATCCCCCCTTTCCTCTCCACTCCACGAAGGCTGTTGTGGAAACCTCCAGCTCAGAGTTCAATCTAATTAGTGTGGTTTGTTAATTAAATGAACGCGGTGCTAACGAGGTAACCTGCTGTTCCCTGATAATGTTAATTACCCTGAAGGGAAAACCTCTCAACGCCGCCATTTAAACTGTCAGCA
>NC_083773.1:901058-936578 GCF_963514075.1 Conger conger | reverse complement strand
AGTGTAGCAGAACAGTTATGGGACAGTATTACATTAGATTATTGGCATTTGGCAGACGCTCTTATCCAGAGCGACGTACAGTTGATTAGACTATGCAGGAAGACAATCATCCCCTGGAGCAATGCAGGGTTAAGGGCCTTGCTCAAGGGCCCAACAGCTGTGCGGATCTTATTGTGGCTACACCGGGGTTTGAACCACCGAACTTGCGGGTCCCAGTCATGGACCTTAGCCGCTACGCTACAGGCCCTGCAAAGCTACAGGCCTTAACCGCTACGCTACAGGCCCCACTACGCTACAGGCCTTCACCACTACGCTACAGGCCCCACTACGCTACAGGCCTTAACCACTACGCTACAGGCCTTCACCACTACGCTACAGGCCCCACTACACTACAGGCCTTAACCACTATGCTACAGGCCTTAACCACTACGCTACAGGCCTTAACCGCTACGCTACAGGCCCCACTACGCTACAGGCCTTAACCACTATGCTACAGGCCCCACTACGCTACAGGCCTTAACCGCTACGCTACAGGCCTTAACCACTACGCTACAGGCCTTAACCGCTACACTACAGGCCCCACTATGCTACAGGCCCGCTACGCTACAGGCCTTAACCACTATGCTACAGGCCTTAACCACTACGCTACAGGCCCCACTACGCTACAGGCCTTAACCGCTATGCTACAGGCCTTAACCGCTACGCTACAGGCCTTAACCACTACGCTACAGGCCTTAACCGCTACGCTACAGGCCTTAACCACTACGCTACAGGCCTTAACCACTACGCTACAGGCCCCACTACGCTACAGGCCTTAACCTCTACACTACAGGCCTTAACCACTACGCTACAGGCCTTAACCGCTACACTACAGGCCCCACTACGCTACAGGCCTTAACCACTACGCTACAGGCCTTAACCGCTACACTACAGGCCTTAACCACTACGCTACAGGCCTTAACCACTACGCTACAGGCCTTAACCACTACGCTACAGGCCTTAACCACTACGCTACAGGCCCCACTACACTACAGGCCTTAACCACTACGCTACAGGCCTTAACCACTACACTACAGGCCCCACTACACTACAGGCCCGCTACGCTACAGGCCCCACTACGCTACAGGCCTTAACCACTACGCTACAGGCCTTAACCACTACACTACAGGCCCCACTACACTACAGGCCCCACTATGCTACAGGCCCGCTACGCTACAGGCCTTAACCACTACGCTACAGGCCTTAACCACTACGCTACAGGCCTTAACCACTACGCTACAGGCCCCACTACGCTACAGGCCCCACTACACTACAGGCCCCACTACGCTACAGGCCTTAACCACTACGCTACAGGCCTTAACCACTACGCTACAGGCCTTAACCACTACGCTACAGGCCTTAACCACTACGCTACAGGCCTTAACCACTACGCTACAGGCCTTAACCACTACGCTACAGGCCCCACTACACTACAGGCCTTAACCACTACGCTACAGGCCTTAACCACTACACTACAGGCCCCACTACACTACAGGCCCGCTACGCTACAGGCCCCACTACGCTACAGGCCTTAACCACTACGCTACAGGCCTTAACCACTACACTACAGGCCCCACTACACTACAGGCCCCACTATGCTACAGGCCCGCTACGCTACAGGCCTTAACCACTACGCTACAGGCCTTAACCACTACGCTACAGGCCTTAACCACTACGCTACAGGCCCCACTACGCTACAGGCCCCACTACACTACAGGCCCCACTACGCTACAGGCCTTAACCACTACGCTACAGGCCTTAACCACTACGCTACAGGCCTTAACCACTACGCTACAGGCCTTAACCACTACGCTACAGGCCTTAACCACTACGCTACAGGCCTTAACCACTACGCTACAGGTCTTAACCACTACGCTACAGGCCTTCACCACTACGCTACAGGCCTTAACCGCTACGCTACAGGCCTTAACCGCTACGCTACAGGCCCCACTATGCTACAGGCCCCACTACGTTACAGGCCTCCCCTGAATGTGGATACGGGGCCCGTTGCTGAGCAAGGGCTGCAGGTAGCCACCCTTACCTGCACCAGACGGAGAGCCACAGAGAGCCTCAGTCTAACCACAGCACCTGGGGCTCCAGGTGCACCTAATCATGCCTCATGTCAGCACCCCCCCCCCCACGCCCCCTAACTAAATAAAACACGCTGTCATCACCATCATATCGGGATGACTCCTGGAGGTCCCAGGGGTGGCAGTCATGCAAGACAAACTTTTTACGCTCAGGCTGCAAACAACTGCTTACTGTTCCTCCAGCTTGTGTCTGAATACGCCATCAGTCACTGACACGCCTCTGCTGGTACACCTGCATGTATATTACCCATGCATTATATGTCATAGTTTTAGCCTGTAAGATGAGCCATTGGAAATAAATGACAAGTTTTAGTCTTGTAATACGACTTAAGATCTTATTCTCTCAAGTAGAACCTATTTGAAATATGTGAAAATTTCTCACCCCACTGGCAAATCTTGAAATGAGCAAAACTGTCTCATTCAGTGACCACTTTACTAGGTATTGGTTAGACCTGTTTTTAGTCTTGGTCTACAGTTCTACTTAATAAGTGCTTAGTCATGTTTAGCACAGTGTGTTTGGTCATCTGTAGTGCAGTGTGCGGTGTGTACAGTAGTGTGTTTGGGGTATTTGGTGGTGTTTGCAGGTGTTTGGGGGTGTGTTCAGTAGCATGTTTGGGGGTGTTTGTTGGTGTTTGGGGGTGTTTGGGGGTGTGTGTTGTGTGTGTTGGTGTTTGGGGGTGTTTGGTGGTGTTTGGGGGTGTCTGTTGGTGCTTGGTGGTGTTTGGGGCTGTGTGTTGGTGTGTGTTGGTGTTTGGGGGTGTGTGTTGGTGTTAGGTGGTGTTTGGGGGTGTTTGGGTGTGTGTGTTGGTGTTTGGGGGTGTGTGTTGGTGTTTGGGGATGTTTGGGGATGTTTGGGGGTGTTTGGTGGTGTTTGGGGGTGTGTGTTGGTGTTCGGGGGTGTTTGGTGGTGTTTGGGGGTGTTTGTTGGTGTTCGGGGGTGTTTGGTGGTGTTTGGGGGTGTCTGTTGGTGTTTGGTGGTGTTTGGGGGTGTGTGTTGGTGTTTGGGGGTGTGTGTTGGTGTGTGTTGGTGTTTGGGGGTGTGTGTTGGTGTGTGTTGGTGTTTGGGGGTGTGTGTTGGTGTGTGTTGGTGTTAGGTGGTGTTTGGGGGTGTGTGTTGTGTGTGTTGGTGTTTGGGGGTGTTTGGGGGTGTGTGTTGGTGTTTGGGGATGTTTGGGGGTGTTTGGGTGTGTGTGTTGGTGTTTGGGGGTGTGTGTTGGTGTTTGGGGATGTTTGGGGATGTTTGGGGGTGTTTGGGGGTGTTTGGTGGTGTTTGGGGGTGTGTGTTGGTGTTCGGGGGTGTTTGGTGGTGTTTGGGGGTGTTTGTTGGTGTTCGGGGGTGTTTGGTGGTGTTTGGGGGTGTCTGTTGGTGTTTGGTGGTGTTTGGGGGTGTGTGTTGGTGTTTGGGGGTGTGTGTTGGTGTGTGTTGGTGTTTGGGGGTGTGTGTTGGTGTGTGTTGGTGTTTGGGGGTGTGTGTTGGTGTGTGTTGGTGTTAGGTGGTGTTTGGGGGTGTTTGGGGGTGTGTATTGTGTGTGTTGGTGTTTTGGGGTGTTTGGTGGTGTTTGGGGGTGTGTGTTGATGTGTGTTGGTGTGTGTTGGTGTTTGGGGGTGTGTGTTGGTGTGTGTTGGTGTTTGGTGGTGTTTGGGGGTGTGTGTTGGTGTGTGTTGGTGTTTGGGGGTGTGTGTTGGTGTGTGTTGGTGTTAGGTGGTGTTTGGGGGTGTGTGTTGTGTGTGTTGGTGTTTGGGGGTGTTTGGGGGTGTGTGTTGGTGTTTGGGGATGTTTGGGGGTGTGTGTTGGTGTTTGGTGGTGTTTGGGGGGTGTTTGGTGGTGTTTGGGGGTGTGTGTTGGTGTTCGGGGCTGTTTGGTGGTGTCTGAGGGTATTTGGTGGTGTTTATGGGTGTTTGGTGGTGTTTGGTGGTGTTTGGTGGTGTTTGGGGGTGTTTGGTGGTGTTCGGGGGTGTTTGGTGGTGTTTGGTGGTGTTTGGGGGTGTTTGGGGGTGTGTGTTGGTGTGTGTTGGTGTTTGGTGGTGTTTGGTGGTGTTTGGTGGTGTTTGGGGGTGTTTGGGGGTGTTTGACAAAGCAGGAGACAATTCTCCCCTGGAGCAATGCAGGGTTAAGGGCCTTGCTCAAGGGCCCAATGTCACTCAGACACAGCTCAGCGTGTTGTTTCCCGTGTCTCTCAGCACAGTCACTGAGACACAGTGGACGTGTTGTTTCACGTCTCTCAGCACAGTCACTCAGACACAGTGGATGTGTTGGTTCACGTGTCTCAGCACAGTCACTCAGACACAGTGGACGTGTGGGGGAGCAGAGAGTTTCCCGAGTCACTGTTGTCCGAGGCCCACTCTTGTGGGGTTTAGGCCAGGGTTTAATAGTTTGTGAACTGTACAAACAAGCTGTGAAGTGATTTGATGTGATGTGTATTCTGTTTGTGAGCTCCTCGGCGGGGGAGATGAGCGGAGCTAAAGTGAGTGTGAGATGTGAACAGAGCAACAGGGAAACGAGTCACATTAACACTCCACTGCACACAACTGAGTGATGTAATCAGCGGTGCTGTCAATCACAGCCACTACACAGGTGTACACAGGTGTTCCTGTGGGGTGGGGGGGCAGGTGCAGGGAGGCACAGCCTCTGTCAGGTGTTTAATGACAGTTGAGAGGGTAAGTTGGGGGGGGGGGGCAGATACTGAAAGATTATACCTGCATCAAGGAAGCAATTAACTACCCCTGATTAACCAGAAACAGCTGAGAAGCCAACCAACTGTCCAATTACTTCTGATCCCCTAAAATGGGGGGACTATGTCATTCCTAAACAGATCACCCACGCTGAGCTGTGTCTGAGTGACTGTGCTGAGAGACAGGTGAAACAACACGTTCACTGTGTCTGAGTGACTGTGCTGAGAGACAGGTGAAACAACACGTTCACTGTGTCTGAGTGACTGTGCTCAGAGACGTGAAACAACACGCTGAGCTGTGTCTGAGTGACTGTGCTGAGAGACACGTGAAACAACACGTTCACTGTGTCTGAGTGACTGTGCTGAGAGACGTGAAACAACACGTTCACTGTGTCTGAGTGACTGTGCTGAGAGACGTGAAACAACACGTTCACTGTGTCTGAGTGACTGTGCTCAGAGACGTGAAACAACACGTTCACTGTGTCTGAGTGACTGTGCTCAGAGACGTGAAACAACACGCTGAGCTGTGTCTGAGTGACTGTGCTGAGAGACGTGAAACAACACGTTCACTGTGTCCGAGTGACTGTGCTGACACTGGAAACAACGATATGGATGTAAAAACCCTCTAATTAAAAGTCTGCACTTTAACACCAGGTACATTATTTAATTTAAAATCGAATGTGCTGGAGTGCAGAGCCAAAAGAAAATACTTTCTACCAACTGTCCAAATACATATGTACTGCAGTGTACTTGTCATGGTGAAGGAGACCCCACCTCATTACCTTTTCTCCAGCATGGCTGCTTGGCCCGGTCTCCTCTGATTGGTTTGCTGGCGGGGGTGATTATGACAGCAGGGAGATGAATGAATCCATTAATAAGGATGTGATCTCCCCGCCAACACGCTTCACTCAGGATTCAGCAGCCGCACACACTCGTCTGTGGATTTGTTTAACACTGTCAACGCAATGCATAAACAATAATAATTAAGGAGCAACGGTTTAATCAATATTAAATTACAATCATTTATTTTTAATAAAGTTTAGAATTGGGTAAGCAGCTAGAGAATAATAATTATGCAATAACAGGTGAGATTAAGACAGGGTGGGTGTCTGATAGCACTGCTCCAGTACCTGGAGTGTGTTTATCACAATGTGACCAGCGTTCCCTGGAGTGTGTTTATCACAATGTGACCAGCGTTCCCTGGAGTGTGTTTATCACAATGTGACCAGCGTTCCCTGGAGTGTGTTTATCACAATGTGAACAGCGTTCCCTGCATTACTGCTCCTGGAGTGTGTTTATCACAATGTGACCAGCGTTCCCTGGAGTGTGTTTATCACAATGTGACCAGCGTTCCCCTGCGATACTGCTCCTGGAGTGTGTTTATCACAATGTGACCAGCGTTCCCTGCGTTACTGCTCCTGGAGTGTGTTTATCACAATGTGAACAGCGTTCCCTGCATTACTGCTCCTGGAGTGTGTTTATCACAATGTGACCAGCGTTCCCTGGAGTGTGTTTATCACAATGTGTCCAGCGTTCCCCTGCGTTACTGCTCCTGGAGTGTGTTTATCACAATGTGACCAGCGTTCCCTGGAGTGTGTTTATCACAATGTGTCCAGCGTTCCCCTGCGTTACTGCATGTCACACAAGGGTTTGTGACATGTCACATTTTACAGCAGCATGTGTAACAGCGTGTTATAGCAGTGTGTGTGGTGTGTTATAGCAGTGTGTGTAACAGCGTGTTATAGCAGTGTGTGTGGTGTGTTATAGCAGTGTGTGTGGTGTGTTATAGCAGTGTGTATGGTGTGTTATAGCAGTGTGTGTGGTGTGTTATAGCAGTGTGTGTGGTGTGTTATAGCAGTGTGTGGTGTGTTATAGCAGTGTGTGTGGTGTGTTATAGCAGTGTGTGTGATGTGTTATAGCAGGGTGTGTGGTGTGTTATAGCAGTGTGTGTGGTGTGTTATAGAAGTGTGTGTGTGGTGTGTTATAGCAGTGTGTGTGATGTGTTATAGCAGTGTGTGGTGTGTTATAGCAGGGTGTGTGGTGTGTTATGTATAATCCAGTTGGTATCCCTTAAATATCACTAATCTTTATCAATTATAACTTTATTATTTATCACTTTTCACACAGTATTCTTAAATATCCCTCTATATATACAGGTGTCAGCTACCAAAACTGAACCTGACCAGGATCCAATAAAGATGCCACACTATGAATATATTCTCCCCATATCTATCTGCTGCTGGTGTATCAGGTGGAGAGCAGGGGCGTGTGTGTGAACGAGGCCTGAGCCCTGAAACCCTCAGTAAAGGGAGGCCCGTGCTGATGTGTAACACATATGTGCAAAAACAAAACACCACGGGGTAAAAACAGGATAGAGGAGGTTTCATTTCACTGGACAAAGCGCGTTCTCCCCAGCGGACACACAGCTCAGCCCAGCCGAACAAAGGGCCCTTTCTCCCTGTGCAGATGCCACTTCATGAAAGAACATTCTGTTTTTTGGGGTAATTCTATATTTCACACTGACAGATAGCATAAAACATAATGAAGCCACAGGAAAAAAAGAAGAGAAGTTGTGAGACACAACTTGAAAAGCGATCGGAGGCCCAGAGGAGTGCGGAGGCCAGGGTTTATGAGCAGTTATTTCACAGGCAATGAGGATGGAAACATCTCCATATAGGAAAACTCTTGTGCGTTTCCCAAAAGTGGGAATGTGGAGGGGGAGGGAAACTCCACCGGCGGGGTCGCATTGATCGCACGGCGCCACGTTTAAGCCAATTAGGAGGAAGCAGAGGCTAACACCTTGAGAACTCCGCGGCGCGGGAAAATCGATGGATGCTAAACCTTTAGTTCAGATATAAACAGCTGGATAAGTTGAGATCAATAAGGTTACATCCTGCAGCAACTGGTCAATATTTCATCAGTCCGGCTGCGTGAGGAACCTTCCTCCGGAGCCCGTGTTTATCTGTGCGAGGAGGCGGAGTTAATGATCGCCGCACACAAACTGACACCGATAAATTGATACCATTACAGCACAGGGTTCAATAGACAAGGGTCTAATGTAGAATAAAGAAAATTTGTCCCTATCGATTTTACTCAATCACTTTGAGTTTTCCGCCGAGCTGATCCACTTGTTGTTGCTGCTAAACACAGACATCAGCGGCTGGCTAATCGGACGCGATAACTTCCGATGACATGGTTTACACCCGGGCGTTTCATCCTCCCGTTGCTCCCAGACGCCGTGAGCAGCGAGCCAAGCTCCCGCTGCAGGAGTTTGGAGGAGTAGAAATCGAGTTCTGACTAAAAGCAGCTCTAATTTTAACCGTCTATTTATGTGGAATTAATCACAGCAGAGAAAGCGGCTAACTGCTCTGGCGGAGATGGAGGGGGTGTATTTATTGCACCTTGTCAGAGGTTCAGAAATAGTGTACAAAGGACCCAGTGCAGTTCCTCTGGTTTCAGCTGACTTTGAGGAAGGAGGAGACTCTGTACCTAATAACTAATTAATCCACCGCAAAATAAATCAAGGCGACGGCTGGTTCCTTTTTCAAAGCGACGAGTTTTATTTATTTTGCAGCGCAGCGCTCTGCAGCTCGCTCTGCTGTGTACAGACCACACGTCCTGAACGCCTTACACCACGGCGAAGGTATGTTATAATGACACACAACCCGGAGAAAAAACAACACCCCCCCCCTAAACTCTTTCAGCCCATCTCCGCTCTAATGAATGTTCCTCTCCGACGCGAGAGGGAACGACACAGATTGGGCCCATCAGATTCCCATTTGAGCAAATATAACTTTTACACATGTGGCGGATAGATCAGGCACTGCAATTACTTTTTCGACAACTCGCTGTTTTCTGAGGGAGGGATTCAGGGAGAGAGAGAGAGAGAGAGAGAGGTAGAGAGGGAGAGAGAGACAGAGAGAGGGAGAGAGAGCGAAAGAGGGGGGGAGAGAGGGAGAGAGAGAGGTAGAGAGGGAGAGAGAGACAGAGAGGCAGAGAGAGAGGGAGGGAGAGGGAGAGAGATGGAGAGAGAGCGAAAGAGGGGGGGAGAGAGGGAGAGAGAGGGAGAGAGAGAGGGAGGTAGAGGGGAGAGAGGGAGAGAGAGAGGGAGAGAGATCTCCCTGCAGCTGTGGCAGCTCAGCAGCACTCCCCCTCCCCCTCCTGTAGGGTGAGGTTGGTAACAGTGGTGCGGTCGTGTGCCGGTGTGTGAGAATGTAAGGGACAGGGGCGCTAACCGCTATAAACCACCGCCACCACGATCGATACCGCGCACGGCTGGGAACAACGCACGGTAACACAGAGTGACAGGGCCCCCCTACTGTCAATCACCTCCCGTTACTGTCAATCACCTCCCGTTACTGTCAATCACCTCCCGTTACTGTCAATCACCTCCCGTTACTGTCAATCACCTCCCGCCTGGCCGCTTCCCCCGCCCGGACACCTGCACACCTCCACCTGTACACCTCCACTCATATACCTGCACACCTCCACCCTTACACCTGCACACCTCCACCTGTACACCTCCACCCATACACCTGCACACCTCTACCTGTACACCTCCACCCATACACCTGCAAACCTCCACCTGTACACCTCCACCCATACACCTGCACACCTCCACCTGTACACCTCCACCCATACACCTGCACACCTCCACCTGTACACCTCCACCCATATACCTGCACACCTCCATGCAGACACCTGCACACCTCAACCTGTACACCTCCACCCATATACCTGCACACCTCCACCCTTACACCTGCACACCTCCACCTGTACACCTCCACCCATACACCTGCACACCTCCACCTGTACACCTCCACCCATATACCTGCACACCTCCACCCTTACATCTGCACACCTCCACCTGTACACCTCCACCCATATACCTGCACACCTCTACCCTTACAACTGCACACCTCCACCTGTACACCTCCACCCATATACCTGCACACCTGCACACCTCCACCTGCATACCTCCACCCAGACACCTGCACACCTCCACCTGCACCCATACACCTGCACACCTCCACCCTTACACCTGCACCTGTACACCTCCACCCAGACACCTGCACACCTCCACCCTTACCCCTGCTCACCTCCACCCTTACACCTGCACACCTGCACACCTCCACCCTTACACCTGCACCTGTACACCTCCACCCAGACACCTGCACACCTCCACCCTTACCCCTGCTCACCTCCACCCTTACACCTGCACATCTCCACCCTTACCCCTGCTCACCTCCACCCTTACACCTGCATACCTCCACCCAGACACCTGCACACCTCCACCCTTACCCCTGCTCACCTCCATCCAGACACCTGCACACCTCCACCCTGACCCCTGCTCACCTCCACCCTTACACCTGCACACCTGCACACCTCCACCCAGACACCTGCACACCTGTACACCTCCACCCAGACACCTGCACACCTGTACACCTCCACCCTTACACCTACACACCTGCACACCTCCAACCCTTACCAAACACTCCAACAATCACCCACACGCACCGATACGGCAAACACTCCAACGATCACCCACACGCTCCGATACGGCAAACACTCCAACGATCACCCACACGCTCCGATATGGCAAACACTCCAACTATCACCCACACGCACCGATACGCGGAAACACTCCAACAATCACCCACACGCTCTGATACGGCAAACACTCCAACAATCACCCACATGCTCCGATACGGCAAACACTCCAACGATCACCCACACGCTCCGATACGGCAAACACTCCAACAATCACCCACACGCACCGATACGGCAAACACTCCAACAATCACCCACACGCACCGATACGGCAAACACTCCAACAATCACCCACACGCTCCGATACGCGGAAACACTCCAACAATCACCCACACGCTCCGATACGGGGGAATACGATCACTGTTCCCTGTCTCGGTGGGCTCCAAACAGAGAATGATGATCCGTGAAAAAAGCGAAAAGTCTAAACAAATCAGATTGCGGGTGAGGTCATAAATCAACCTGCCCGCAGTGTTTTCTGAGGGGGCTTTAGAGGGGGCGTCTGGCACGTACGCCAGCGTGGAGCTGACCCTGTTACCGTCCTAATGGAGCGTTTCCACTCCGCCGGGCGGGAGCCCCGTGCAGAGAGGCTTGTTTTCCAGACAATAACATGTGGTGTGCATTAGGCCCAGTGTCTCCCAGACCCCCGTCCCCGCCCCCGCCCCCGCCCCCGCCTCACCTACCTGCCACAGCAGCAGCCCAGGGATGGCTTTCACAGCTGGGCCAAACGGAGTGGGAAAGAGGGAGGAAGAGAAGAAACAAATGAAAAATATAAAAGAGGGAGAAATGGGAGGGTGGGAGTGTGGGGAGTGGGGGGGCAGGGTGGTCTTGGCGGTCGAAGTGGGCGCTCAACCAACTGCCAACTTCTGATTCCCATCTTGGCTGAGTTGGGCATTTGTGGGACTGCCCTCTCTTGGTCTCCTCCCCCCCAACCTCGAGGAGGTCATTCTCTGCTCCTCATCCTCTTCTCTCAGGAGTCCCACAGGGCTCTGCTCTGGGACCTCTGCTGTTTTCCCTTTACAGTACATCTCTTGGCTCAGTAATTGCATCGCATGGCTTCTCATATCACTGTTATACTGATGACACTGAACCTGTCTTTCCCTCCCTCTGCCACACAGGTCAATGAGAGAGTATCTGCCTCATCATGGAGGCCAGGCATCACCTAAACCTCAACCTCAACAAGCGGAGCTGCTCTTCATCCCTCACAGAGCCTCCTTGCTACAAGAACTCTCTGTCATCATTGATGGTACTACAGAGACTGCCTACTGCTCTGCTAGGAACCTGGCGGTGGTCCTGGACGACCAGCTGGACTTCAAAGAGCTAGTTGCAGCACGGTCCTGCAGGTTCCTCCTGTACATCTTCAGGAGGATTCGACCACACCTGACGACATACTGCACACAGCGGCTCGTCCAGGCTATGGTAATCTCCCCACTAGATTACTGTAACGTCCAGTTTACTACGCCCTCCAGCGCCAGCCTACGCCCTCCAGCTGCTACAGCTCATCCAGAACGCTGCGGCCTTCCTATGTTCTCACACGTCACGCCCTGCTACAGTCACTCCCTGCTACAGTCACGCCCTGCTACAGTCACTCCACTGCTACAGTCACGCCCTGCTACAGTCACTCCCTGCTACAGTCACTCCACTGCTACAGTCACTCCCTGCTACAGTCACTGCACTGCTACAGTCACTGCACTGCTACAGTCACTCCCTGCTACAGTCACTGCACTGCTACAGTCACACCCTGCTACAGTCACTGCACTGCTACAGTCACGCCCTGCTACAGTCACTCCCTGCTACAGTCACTCCCTGCTACAGTCACTGCACTGCTACAGTCACTGCACTGCTACAGTCACTCCCTGCTACAGTCACTCCACTGCTACAGTCACTGCACTGCTGAAGTCACACCCTGCTACAGTCACTCCCTGCTACAGTCACTCCACTGCTACAGTCACTCCCTGCTACAGTCACGCCCTGCTGAAGTCACGCCCTGCTACAGTCACGCCCTGCTACAGTCACTCCCTGCTGAAGTCACACCCTGCTACAGTCACTCCCTGCTACAGTCACTCCCTGCTACAGTCACTCCCTGCTACAGTCACGCCCTGCTACAGTCACGCCCTGCTACAGTCACTCCACTGCTACAGTCACTCCACTGCTACAGTCACTCCACTGCTACAGTCACTCCCTGCTACAGTCACTCCACTGCTACAGTCACTCCACTGCTACAGACACTCCCTGCTACAGTCACTCCCTGCTACAGTCACTCCACTGCTACAGTCACTCACTGCTACAGTCACTCCCTGCTACAGTCACGCCCTGCTACAGTCACGCCCTGCTACAGTCACTCCCTGCTACAGTCACTCCCTGCTACAGTCACTCCACTGCTACAGTCACTCCACTGCTACAGTCACTCCCTGCTACAGTCACGCCCTGCTACAGTCACTCCACTGCTACAGTCACTCCACTGCTACAGTCACGCCCTGCTTCAGTCACTCCCTGCTACAGTCACGCCCTGCTACAGTCACGCCCTGCTACAGTCACTCCACTGCTACAGTCACTCCCTGCTACAGTCACTCCCTGCTACAGTCACACCCTGCTACAGTCACTCCACTGCTACAGTCACGCCCTGCTACAGTCACTCCCTGCTACAGTCACTCCCTGCTTCAGTCACTCCCTGCTACAGTCACGCCCTGCTACAGTCACGCCCTGCTTCAGTCACTCCCTGCTACAGTCACGCCCTGCTACAGTCACTCCACTGCTACAGTCACTCCCTGCTACAGTCACTCCCTGCTACAGTCACTCCCTGCTTCAGTCACTCCCTGCTACAGTCACGCCCTGCTACAGTCACGCCCTGCTACAGTCACTCCACTGCTACAGTCACTCCCTGCTACAGTCACTCCCTGCTACAGTCACTCCACTGCTACAGTCACTCCCTGCTACAGTCACTCCACTGCTACAGTCACTCCCTGCTACAGTCACTCCACTGCTGAAGTCACTCCAATGGCTGCCAGTTGCTGCCAGAATCACACTCAATGTCCTAACTCTGGCCTATGCTGCAGCCAACAAGATGGGTGGTTTTGGTTGGGTTAAGGTTAGGGTTAGGGTTTGGGGTAGACGTAGGGTTAAGGTTAGGGTTAGGGTTTGGGGTAGACGTAGGGTTAAGGTTAGGGTTAGGGTTTGGAGTAGAGGTATGGTTAAGGTTAGGGTTAGGGTTTGGGGTAGAGGTATGGTTAAGGTTAGGGTTAGGGTTAGGGTTAGGGGTAGAGGTAGGGTTAGGGTTAGGGGTAGAGCGGGGGTTAAGGGTAGGGTTAGGGTGGGGTTAGGGCGGTTTTGGTGGTAGGTGCAGGCTGGTTTTTGGGGGTTAAGGGTTGGGTTAGGGTAGGGTTAGGGCGGTTTTGGTGGTAGGTGCAGGCTGGTTTTTGGGGGTTAAGGGTAGGGTTAGGGTGGGGTTAGGGCGGTTTTGGTGGTAGGTGCAGGCTGGTTTTTGGGGGTTAAGGGTAGGGTTAGGGTGGGGTTAGGGCGGTTTTGGTGGTAGGTGCAGGCTGGTTTTTGGAGGATTAGGGCGGCGTTCGTTCAGAGGGCCCAGAGGCTGGGCACTAAGCCGGAGGAGATGGAGTCCATATGCGGCTGTTTGTACAGAACAGAGGAAACCAGGAACGCTATGGAAACATTCAGCAGATTCCTCCTGTGTGTGTGTGTCTGCATGTGTTTGTGTGTGTGTGTGTGTGTGTGTGTGTGAGAGAGAGTGTGTGCATGTGTGTGTGCGCGACTGTGTGCGTTTATGTGTGTGTGTGAGTGTGCGAGTGTGAGTGTGTGAGTGTGCATATACTTTAAGATTGAAAAACAACTCTGTTATTACTTCTACTACTACTACTACTAATAATAATAATAATAATAATAATAATAATAATAATAATAATAATAGCACAATTTGGTGAAAATGACAACTGCAATTCCAATAAAGAATAGCTGTTGTACGAGCTATGAGAAACTGTAAGAAGGGATAGCAATGTGGCGTTTCGCGGTAGTTCTCTGTGGGTTAGCGGAAGGTTGTTCCTGGGCCGGGCGGTCGTAAATCTGGGCTGACTGTTAAACGCGGGGAGACAGGCCTGTAGCCAGGGGCAGCGTGGGTACTGGAGGATCAGGATATATGGACGTAAAGCTCAGCAGGAAAGGCCTGTCTTTGTCATGAGATATCCCACACAGAGGGGCAATTAATATGCACTCATCCATTTTTAACACTCGCCTCAATTAGATTGAGTTGGTAAAATATGGGGGGGCGCTGGTAAAATATGGGGGGGACGTTGGTGTCTGTTTCTGAGCCAGCTCTGACATTTTCACTAATGAAGTCGGGCTGAAGAGGAGCATCAATCACCCCCCCCCCCCCCCCCCCCACCCCCAGCACAGAGAGGGGGGGTCCGGACCTTACCACACCCACACCCAGAAACCCCTAACCACACCCACTCCCCCTAACCACACCTAATAACCACTCCTGCTAACCACACCCAATAACCACACCCACACCCAGAAACCCCTAACCACACCCACTCCCCCTAACCACACCTAATAACCACTCTTGCTAACCACACCCAATAACCACACCCACCCCCAGAAACCCCTAACCACACCCAGAAACCCCTAACCACACCCACTCCCCCTAACCACACCTAATAACCACTCCTGCTAACCACACCCACCCCCAGAAACCCCTAACCACACCCACTCCCCCTAACCACACCTAATAACCACTCCTGCTAACCACACCCACCCCCAGAAACCCCTAACCACACCCACTCCCCCTAACCACACCCAGAAACCCCTAACCACACCCACTCCCCCTAACCACACCCAATAACCACACCCACTCCCCCTAACCACACCCAGAAACCCACAACATAAATATTCCTACCCTGTACACAGATGATCTGACAGTACCTCATGGTTGTGAACTCCCTTGTGAAGTGACTGTGTACACACTGTGAGGTTGAATTTGTTTCAGCTCCAGGGGAATTTCCTGTCCTGCACCCTGGGTTGGGGGGGTCATGGGGGGGGCGTGGGGGGGTTGTGGGGGGTGAGGGTAAAATCAGACACAAACAGCACGTAGGTCAGAGACGGCCCAGCTGAAAATATATGAACTAATTAAAGCAACGTCCCAATATACACACAGATATACACAATATACACACAAATATACACAGATATACACACAAATATACACAATATACACACAGATATACACAATATACACACAAATATACACAATATACACACAGATATACACAATATACACATAGATATACACAATATACACACAAATATACACAGATATACACACAAATATACACAATATACACACAGATATACACAATATACACACAAATACACACAAATATACACACATATATACAAATGATTGGCACTTAAATGTATTATGTTATATTATATTATCATATGTATATATATATATTTGCATTATTACATTATACAAATATATGTTTGATACAATTCCCTCCATCTCTCTAAGGGTTAAGAGCTAACATCAGCTGCAGTCAGTTCTAGTCAATGCCATCCTTACAAACACACTAAATCCTGTAAAACAAGCTCACAAAAAGAGCGGTTTATACGCCACTGCCTTTCACCTGAACGCTTCTCCGTCGACTTACTGCCATAAAATACAAGCCATCGACAAAGGATATTGTGAAAAATGATTTGGGATAGTTCTGTCACCACTGCAAACCAGGAAAGCTGGGCTTGCCGGACCAGGCGTAAAACAATAACGAGATTATCCGTAGTCAGGCGAAATCTCGAGTGTGTGAACGTGGGGCAGAAATACGCGGTAACTGTTTGCGTAATTGTTTCGAATATCTGCACTATAATAATAAAAAAGCAATGCCATTCAAATAGTGCACGGTGATAGGGTTTGTAATTTAGAGCTGCAGTTAAAAGCTGACACCTCTCGGAGGTAATTATCAGACCGGCGCATAAGCCTAATTAAATGATCACTTCCCCTCTGCAGCGACCATCTTCGTCAGTGAGGTGGGGGGGGGCGTCGTTAATTACCCCATAAGAAGCATTAATGACTGGCTTCACCTCCATCGCTTTGTGAAAAGGTCATGCAGACTGTATTTGCCATTAATCTCCCTGAATGAACACACACTGGCCACAGCCCGACGTCTCCCTACAAAATGGTCGCCGGAAAGGTGCTCCCGATTCAAAACATTTGTTCTCCGTCGTCCTTAAACGGGATTGCCTCCGCGCTCCTGACGAGACGCCGGTTCGCGGAAATAAACCGCGTCCCCCGTGACGATTCGCACCGGCGAGGGATCTGATCTGAAGAAGGGAACATTTGAAGAGTGACGGGGCTGTCATTTTAAATCCTTCAAATCCCGACTTGAGCATCTGGCGGTAAACAGCGTTTACCTGTGTTTCAGCATCACACGGGGCACTGATGCTCACTCATTCTTTTGCTGAATAGCTAAAACACACAATCTCCTGTGAGCCGGCACCCGTGTTCTTTCATACTGCGTTCTCAGATCTTGTGCAAACAGAGAAATCCCCCCCCCCCCTTCCTAAGCACTGTAATGAGATTCATTTGTATTTTCTGTTTGTCAAAAAATTACTCGCATGTCATCTTCCAGATTAGAAAATCTGGCATGTGTACAAACATTTTCACTCATTACACACACACTCAGCATCCATTGAGAAAAGCACTGCAGGTTATTACTGTAATATTGAATCCATTCACATTCATAACCATAATAACAACAATAAGCCATTTAAAGCGTCTCACACGTGCATGTTAAACCTGCCTCGCCAAACCTGTTTTAACAGGATTATGCAATTTATTCACTTTAGATACCTGTTATCAGATGTTATGGTTATGATTATATTATTTGCATGCAGGGGGTAAATGCCCATAAAATGATTATAATCAATTATGTTTATTTTCATATATTTGATAAATGCTCGCTCCTTAACCTGAACATACACGTTTACCTCCACTGATCCATATCACTGTTGCACGGTGTATGATACTGTAACAGTTTAACCATTATTAATAAAGTGTTTATGCCTATTCGTAAGCAGCCTGTTAACTTGCATTGATTACTATGTTCAATAGAGCTGAGCATTTATATCTGAAAACATATAAAATACATTGAGAATCTCATCTGGATGATTTTATTTGGGAATAATATAGATTTATTGCAGAAAATGAGGCAACACCTAAATGGCTATCCATACAAACAGGAGATTGAACACTGTTACTTATTTCAGATTAATTACAAACAGGAGACTAAATACTCTTATTTATTTCAGATTAATTACAAACAGGAGACTGAACACTCTTATTTATTTCAGGTGAATAAAATGGGCTGGTTTGCAGGCCGGCGGGAGTTGTATTTATATGGAGCGGTTACGGCCAATCGGCACGCAGCTATATGGAGCGGTTACGGCCAATCGGCACGCAGCGCTTAATTAAGGCGCTGGACGGATCGCGGACCGCGGCCGTTTATCTCCCGCAGTCAAAACCGCGGAAAACCGCCGACGCTCCCGCACTCCAAGGGCGCTTGTTGTGCTGTTTTCCGTGTTTACCGCTGGCCCCGGAGTTAAATCACGGACGTTCCGGGGTCACGCCCCCCCGGCTCATTATCCCTGACCCCGCGATGAAGACGAGGTGACCCCAAAAACAGAGGTCCTCTCCGCACGCCAGAATGTGACATCTGAATCCAGCCAAACGGGCTAATAAGGGAGGGCACTTAGCGATGAAGAACACAGAACAACAAACAGAAATGCAAATGCACCCCGGCACAGGCAGGCAGAGAGGATTCTGGGTATATGAGACATTTTCAGACTAATTATGAGAGGGGGCTGTGATCATGCATCACACAACTTAACAAAATAAACACAACATGCTGACAAACCAACAGTAACACACAAAATGAACACACAACAGTAACACACACTAACACACAAAACTAAGACACAACAGTAACATGCAAAACTTACACGCAACACTAACATGCAACAGTAACACGCAAAATGAACACACAACAGTAACACACACTAACACACAAAACTAAGACACAACAGTAACATGCAAAACTTACACGCAACACTAACATGCAACAGTAACACGCAAAATGAACACACAACAGTAACACACACTAACACACAAAACTAAGACACAACAGTAACACACACTAACATGCAAAACTAAGACACAACAGTAACACACACTAACATGCAAAACTAAGACACAACAGTAACACACACTAACATGCAAAACTAAGACACAACAGTAACACACACTAACATGCAAAACTAAGACACAACAGTAACACACACTAACATGCAAAACTAAGACACAACAGTAACACACACTAACATGCAAAACTAAGACACAACAGTAACACACAACAGTAACACCCAACACTAACACACAACAGTAACACACAACACTAACATGCAAAAGTAACCACCAAACAATAATGAAAGGAGCAGTGTGAAGCTCCACTGAGGCTAGAGAGCATATTTTACAGGATGAGGAGCAGAGGAGAGGAGGAGGAGGAGGAGGAGGAGGAGAGGAGGAGCGCATGAATAAGAGAGCAGAGCAGAGAACAAAGGCAGAGTTAATTTAATGCAGATCTAATGTTAATTCAGCTATCGGCTGAGCTGGTTTCAGATGAGTTCATTACTCTCACACACTGTCCGTCACACACACTCACACACACACACACAAACACTGTCCGTCACACACACACTGTCCGTCACACACACTCACACACACACACACACACACTGTCCGTCACACACACTCACACACACACACACAAACTCACTCACACACACACACACACACACACACACACTGTCCGTCACACACACTCACACACACACACAAACTCACACACACACACTCACACACACACACAAACACACTGTCCATCACACACACTCACACACAAACTCACTCACACACACACACACACACACAAACTCACTCACACACACACACATACACACACACACACTCACACACACACACACTCACACACACACACGTTAGCTCTAAACTCCAGGCGGCGTGTGAATCAGCCTGTGGCGATCGTCAGAGGAGCAGGGAGGTTCCACACGCACACGCGTGTTGGCGGGGGGGGGGGGGGGGGGGGTTGCGCGTCTCTCAGGAGAACGCCACCCTGTTTGTTTGATTACCGCCAAAAACCCGCCGCCCCACAGCAAACACCAAAACCCAGGGGCCATGCGAGGCAGGCAGGGGTGCCGCAATTTACCACTGAAAAAAGTAGTTTTGAGGAGGAGGAGGAGGAGGAGGAGGAAGAGGCAGGACAGACGGTAAATAAACTGATTGGGCCCCGTCTTCGGTTTGGGTGAACCGGGCTCAGCGGAGGTTCGGGAGAGACCAGTATCTCCCACACTGATTGGACGGTAAACTAGCTGCCAAGCAAAGAAGTCTAAGAAGTCCGTCTCGCTCGGAATTACACCAGCACCTGACAGAATGTGTTCCCTACACACATTTTCTCTGAAGAGTTTTGCAACAGCTGTCATTGAGGATAAATTAATTTCTCAGGTTATGGCATATTGTCCATCAAACACACACACACACAAACAGCCAACATTGCCACTCAGACAACACAACGCTTAAATGGGCTTTTACAATTCTAAGTCACCAATTACAGTTCTTTCCGCCTGAAAAGCATTTCATTCAAGGTCACAGTCACACGAAGCATGAAATAAAATAAAAAAGCATTTTCTTCTATTGGGATTCCTGTCTGTGTATCTCCCTTTCTCTCTCTCTCAAATTCAAATTTAAATAAGCTTTATTGGTATGGTAAGTGTACAGTTACATTGCCAAAGCATTCATCAACATAACAAGCATAATAAATCGGCAATATAATTCCCTTTCTCTCGCTCTTTCTCACAGACGAGTTTGTAAGCAGCAAGGGGTCTTTTGTGAAACTGCATATTATAAATCAGCTATAGGCTGTAAATCAGCTATAGGGTGTAAGCAGTTGAAACGATATCCTTTTTCCAGTTAAAGACAACATGGCCGCCGTCTCACACAGGCCTTCTGCATGTCTAATGGAGTCATCTTCATTATCCAACGCCAGACCCGCACGCCTACTAAGCGCTTCCAGCTGATGACGTCACACGCCACTCACCACCGACAAATTACACGCCTGCGTTTGGGAGCGCCTGCCAAGCCTCAGGGCAGCCCGGCGGACTGACGGACGGGCAGACAGTTTACTGTGTCTGTACTGTGTTTATAGTTTACGTTCCTACACCTCAGAGATCCTGAGAACCGCACACACAGAGATGTCAGTCTTTTTGTCCACAAACACTTCTCTTCTGAAGATACAATATAGATACAGATACAAAGGAATATCTGACATTATTCAACACACACCTGTACAGCCACAGATATGTGTGTTGACTATTATATTTGTGCTATAGTACTATATAGCATTATTACATATACTATATCACGCTATTATATCTGTGCTATAGTACTATATAGCATTATTACATATACTATATCACGCTATTACATCTGTGCTATAGTACTATATAGTATTATTACATATACTATATCACGCTATTATATCTGTACTATAGTACTATATAGCATTATTACATATACTATATCACAATATTATATCTGCGCTATAGTACTATATAGCATTATTACATATACTATATCACACTATTATATCTGTGCTATAGTACTATATAGCATTATTACATATACTATATCACGCAGGATTATGTTTAGGGGACTGGGCTTGTACCATAACCTCCTGAGACCCAAGAGAAAAATAATTTTTAATATTAAAAAAAAAATAACAAGTCTTGGGTGACAAAAATGTTGCAGTGAAAATATTTTCAATGAATGTCTTTTATGTTAAGAAAAATACAGTATAGAGCTCAGGGATGCCACAGGGTAATGTTTTGAAGACGCCCGGTCTCAGGATTGTAAGGGTCACAGGTTTCATTCTCAGGCACTCAGTCAGGTACTTCAACTGAACTTCAGTATATATCCAGCCGTGTGAATCGGATACCAGGTGAAAACTCACATCATTCTGGATAACAGCACCTGGTAAATTCATGCAATGTAACATAGTACAGTATATCAGTCGCAGAAATGGAAATATTGATTGATTGAGTTAATGAGTCATTGACAGGATGGAGATATTGATTGACTGATTGGTTTAATAAGTGAGAGATAGGATGAGGATATTGATTGATTGAATGAATGATTGGTTGACAAACTGACCCTACACCCAGCAGACAGCTGACAGGAAGTGGGTGATCTGAGCGTTTGGACGTTTCGGTCCGCTTGCGGCAGTGGAATATCTCTGATGGTTATCGATTGATTAGCTGCCGTCGGGGACACAGAGAGGCTGCGGGTTTAAAGCCACGTCTTTCACAACCCTACAGCCACCGGCCTGTCACACGGGAAAGTGCAAAGGGAAGGTGGGAGAAATTAATTGTCAGTCTAAAAATAGACGGGCGCTATTTAATTTGTAGCTGTAGGGCATGAAGATAATAAATTAATTTGGAAAATTTTTACCTTTGATGCAAGAGGCTGTTTTGCTTTATTGCTGAAAAAGTTATGGAGTTTTTTCTCTCTCTCTCTCCCTCTCTGTCTTTTTAATTACCGTTCAGATTATTCCGTAATAATGGAGGACTGCGGATTCCATTGTTTTTGCTTTTTGACCAATCGTGCCGACTGAGAAAAACAATTAAATATAAATGAGTGGATTAGCGGGGAGATGGGCACCGGGCAGTCAGGCCTGGGAGTAATACTACGGGACAGTGGTTTTGGGAGTAATACTACGGGACAGTGTTTTTGGGAGTAATACAACGGGACAGTGGTTTTGGGAGTAATACTACGGGACAGTGGTTTTGGGAGTAATACTACGGGACAGTGGTTTTGGGAGTAATACTACGGGACAGTGGTTTTGGGAGTAATACTACGGGACAGTGTTTTTGGGAGTAATACAACGGGACAGTGGTTTTGGGAGTAATACTACGGGACAGTGGTTTTGGGAGTAATACTACGGGACAGTGGTTTTGGGAGTAATACTACGGGACAGTGGTTTTGGGAGTAATACTACGGGACAGTGTTTTTGGGAGTAATACTACGGGACAGTGGTTTTGGGAGTAATACTACGGGACAGTGGTTTTGGGAGTAATACTACGGGACAGTGGTTTTGGGAGTAATACTACGGGACAGTGGTTTTGGGAGTAATACTACGGGACAGTGTTTTTGGGAGTAATACTACGGGACAGTGGTTTTGGGAGTAATACTACGGGACAGTGGTTTTGGGAGTAATACTGCGGGACAGTGGTTTTGGGAGTAATACTACGGGACAGTGGTTTTGGGAGTAATACTACGGGACAGTGGTTTTGGGAGTAATACTACGGGACAGTGTTTTTGGGAGTAATACTACGGGACAGTGGTTTTGGGAGTAATACTACAGGACAGTGGTTTTTGGGAGTAATACTACGGGACAGTGGTTTTGGGAGTAATACTACGGGACAGTGGTTTTGGGAGTAATACTACGGGACAGTGTTTTTGGGAGTAATACTACGGGACAGTGGTTTTGGGAGTAATACTACGGGACAGTGGTTTTGGGAGTAATACTACGGGACAGTGTTTTTGGGAGTAATACTACGGGACAGTGTTTTTGGGAGTAATACTACGGGACAGTGGTTTTGGGAGTAATACTACAGGACAGTGTTTTTCGGAGTAATACTACGGGACAGTGGTTTTGGGAGTAATACTACGGGACAGTGGTCAGCACTGCGCTCGTTCCTGCTGAGTAATCATTCCATTCCGGAACATTCCTGTCGCCATCTCGACATTCCAGCAGGCCGACCTGCAGCATTCCCGACATTCCCTCCCTGCATTACCCCGTCTGCATCATCCTGCCTGCATCATCCTGCATCATCCCGCCTGTATCATCCTGTGTCATCATCCTGTATCATCCCGCCTGCATCATCCTGTATCATCCTGCATCATCCTGTATCATCCTGCATCATCCCGCCTGCATCATCCTGTATCATCCTGCCTGCATCATCCTGTATCATCCTGCCTGCATCATCCTGTATCATCCTGCATCATCCCGCCTGCATCATCCTGTATCATCCTGCCTGCATCATCCTGTATCATCCTGCATCATCCCGCCTGCAGCATCCCACCTGCATCAGTCTGCATCATCTCACCTGCATCAGTCTGTATCTTATCAAATCAAATCACTTTTATCTGTATTGTGGCATGTTACAGAGAAGTGTCACACAGACACTTTACAGAGGGAGCACGGGGTAAAAACCGGGCCTGAACCCCCAGAAAGCAGGCGGAAGATCATCAGGACCGTGGAGCTATACTGTCAGACCACATGCAGGAAAAATAATAATCTACTGATGAAAAATAGTCTGGAAGGGAAAAAGAAAATTACAGACATTTTTCTTCTGAAAACTGCAAAAAGAAAAAAAGAAGAAGAGCGCAAAATGGCGGCACTGAGACATTTTGTTATTAATAATAATAACGGCAGATATGTAAATGGTAGGGAGACATTGCGTTATTAATAATAATAATGGCAGATATGTAAATGGTAGGGAGACATTGCGTTATTAATAATAATAATGGCAGATATGTAAATGGTAGCTATGTAAACTGGCACAGCAGTGGACTAGCAGTTCAAAGTTAATTTCCCAGCTGGTACATGATTCTAACATCCATCCACAGCCCATCAGGGCTCTGAAAACTTCACACAGAATTACTGTACAGAGACGGAGAGAGGAGAGGAGAGAGAGAGAGAGGGACAGGGGGAGAGAGAGAGGAGAGAGGAGAGAGGAAGGGGGAAGAGAGAGAGAGAGAGAGATAGAGAAGAGAGAAATATAGAGTATTATGTTTATCGCCTGTCTGTTATGTTTGTTACGTCAATGCTTTGGCAATGCAAGTGTATCCTTACCACCCTTACCATGCCAATAAAGCTTATTTAGATTTGAACTGAGAGGAGAGAGAGAGAAAGAGAGAGAGAGCGAGAGAGAGAGAGAGAGGGGGAGACGGAGAGAGAGAATGAGAGTGAAAGAGAGAGAGAGAGGGGGAGACGGAGAGAGAGAATGAGAGTGAAAGAGAGAGAGAGAAAGAGAGAGTGAGAGGGAGAGAATGAGAGTGAGAGAGAGAATGAGAGAGAGAGCATGAGAGAGAGAGAGGGAGAGAGGGGAAGACAGAGAGAGAATGATTGAGAGAATGAGAGTGAAAGAGAGAGAGAAAGAGAGAGTGAGAGAGAGAGAATGAGAGTGAGAGTGAGAGAGAGAATGAGAGTGAGAGAGAGAGTAGGAGAGAGAGAATGACAGAGAGAGAGAGAGAGGGAGAGAGAACGTGAGAGTGAAAGAGAGAGAGAGAGAATGAGAGTGAGAGAGAGAGTAGGAGAGAGAGAATGACAGAGAGAGAGAGAGAGGGAGAGAGAACGTGAGAGTGAGAGTGAGAGAGAGAATGAGAGTGAGAGAGAGAGTAGGAGAGAGAGAATGACAGAGAGAGAGAGAGAGAGAGGGAGAGAGAACGTGAGAGTGAAAGAGAGAGAGAGAGAGAGAGAGAACGTGAGAGTGAAAGAGAGAGAGAGAGCCAGGACAGACACAGTGACCTCCTCCGTGTGGTAAAACAGAGCGGACTCCTCCGTGTGGTAAAACAGAGCGGACTCTCTCCTCGGCTCTCAGAGAAACCCGGCGCTGATCGGCCGCCCCACCGTCGCGGGAGAGAGCCGCCTGAAGAGCCCGGCCGTCCGATCCTGGAGAAAGAGATAGCGCATCTTTAAATATTGCGATTTGACTTTGAACAAAGTGACTTTTGAAATGAAAGAAGCAGTTTCCCCTTTTTCATTTTTTTTCTGTATTTTAATGCTCCCCGCTCTATCATGCAAATCCCCATTCAAATTATTGGAGCATTAGGGCCCTCAGCACTAATGTCAGAGAGACTAAATGAGACGGGGGACTTAAGCACCTAACGAACAATGAAATCTCACAGCCGTGGGACAGGACAATTAAGCAGCAGGCTTAGCCAATGATGAAAATTTATTGCTATCTAATACATATTTCTATTTTCTGAACACTAACCAATTTGAATGTGATTAAGGGGGGGTGGGGGGCGGGTTCATTAAAGCAGAGCGGGTGTGGAGCTCTATATTGGAGAGCCTTTTGATGTTAAATTACAAATACGCACATTTGTATGAAATCTTATTTATTGTCTTTGGCCCCGTGTATTGTTTCTTTGGTTCTCCTTAAACGGGTTTTAACCCCACGCGCGCTGGGGCGGGCGCAGGAGCGGGAGAGAGGAGGATATAGAGAGGAGGATAGAGGGAGAGAGAGAGGCGGATAGAGGGAGAGGGAGCGAGAGAGAGAGAGAGAGAGAGAGAGAGGGAGAGAGGGGGGGAGAGGGAGAGAGCATTCGCCATTGTCTCGCCACACTGCCAAACGGGCACTCACAGGTAAAGGTAAAAGCACCTAAAAAGGTACAAAGGTGTCACAGGGGTGGTACACCCATAACCACATCATTCATTTGTACCTTTTTGCTTGGAAAACATACTCTTTTGTACCCAAAGAGAACATCGTTGTACTCTCAGGGTACATTTGGGGAATTTGAAGAACAAAAATGCACCTCCACTGTCACTTTACTTCTGTGACAGTGGAGTGTATTTATTTATTTGTAACGTGAGGATCTGATCTATCGCTCCTCAGCGCTGCAGGAAACACATCCTTCAGATCTGCACTGGTCTCTGGTCTCATACCCGCTGGGCTCTGGTCTCATACCCGCTGGTCTCTGGTCTCATACCCGCTGGTCTCATACCCGCTGGGCTCTGGTCTCATACCCGCTGGTCTCTGGTCTCTGGTCTCATACCCGCTGGTCTCTGGTCTCTGGTCTCATACCCGCTGGTCTCTGGTCTCTGGTCTCATACCCGCTGGTCTCATACCCGCTGGTCTCTGGTCTCATACCCGCTGGTCTCTGGTCTCTGGTCTCATACCCGCTGGTCTCTGGTCTCTGGTCTCATACCCTCTGGTCTCTGGTCTCTGGTCTCATACCCGCTGGTCTCTGGTCTCTGGTCTCATACCCTCTGGTCTCTGGTCTCATACCCGCTGGTCTCTGGTCTCTGGTCTCATACCCGCTGGTCTCTGGTCTCTGGTCTCATACCCTCTGGTCTCTGGTCTCATACCCGCTGGTCTCTGGTCTCATACCCGCTGGTCTCTGGCCTCATACCCGCTGGTCTCTGGTCTCATACCCGCTGGTCTCTGGTCTCATACCCGCTGGTCTCTGGTCTCATACCCGCTGGTCTCTGGTCTCATACCCGCTGGTCTCATACCCGCTGGTCTCTGGTCTCATACCCGCTGGTCTCTGGTCTCTGGTCTCATACCCGCTGGGCTCTGGTCTCATACCCGCTGGTCTCTGGTCTCATACCCGCTGGTCTCATACCCGCTGGTCTCTGGTCTCATACCCGCTGGTCTCATACCCGCTGGTCTCTGGTCTCATACCCGCTGGTCTCTGGTCTCTGGTCTCATACCCGCTGGGCTCTGGTCTCATACCCGCTGGTCTCTGGTCTCATACCCGCTGGTCTCTGGTCTCATACCCGCTGGGCTCTGGTCTCATACCCGCTGGTCTCTGGTCTCATACCCGCTGGGCTCTGGTCTCATACCCGCTGGTCTCTGGTCTCATACCCGCAGCAGAGCCGGTCAGCTCTGCGCGGCCCGGGCGTGTGCAGACATGCCGCTGACAGGGAAATGAGGATCGGGGGACGGATGGCAGGAATCCTCCAACGCTGGAACAATTAGATCATCGCTATTTACCTCACATTAAAATCTCCCTTCATTTCCACACTAAGAGGAGAGCGGATATGCGCATGCATCTCCTCCACTCGCAGAACGGCCTGAATTCCCATTAATTCCCCTTAATAAATGCGTTCTCAGGCACAGTTAAACTGGGATAAAGGACATTTTCATTAACATTCTTTATATTTAATGTTCAATTAGTCCTGGGTATAGCCGGACATGAATGAGCCGGGAATACGGGCGGAAGGCTCCGGGCGGGGGACTGGTCAGCGGTCTGCGCTCAGAGTGAGCTGTCAGCGCGCGTTCATGACGCACTTTATTCCCTTCGGAAACACATTTACACATCAACACACATATTGACAAAATGCGTACAAATATATACAGATATCTGCACACGCACAGGGGGGAGAAGAGACTGAGTCATGGGGAGATGCAAGAAAAACACACACACGCACACAGATACACATACACATACACACATTACACACATACTCAAACACACTCAAACACACACAAAGGGTGTACAAGAGGGATATCAATATATTTAATTATTTCTGTACAATCAGATGCTGGGCACCTCCTATAACCCAACATCTCCTCTGACCCAGCACCTCCTATAACCCAACATCTCCTCTGACCCAGCACCTCCTATAACCCAACATCTCCTCTGACCCAGCACCTCCTATAACCCAACATCTCCTCTGACCCAGCACCTCCTATAACCCAGCATCTCCTCTGACCCAGCATTTCCAGACATTGACTGAAGTTGCTGAAATGAACTCAGGGCTGCAGAATCTGACAGAAACCCTAAACCCCTGCAGTGGGGGGGGGGAGGAAGAAAGGACCGTTTCTACTCAGAGGGGTCAATCTGCCCCCCCCCCAGTGCATTCCTGCTGTTGTCAGGTGAAAAGCCAGGCTTAACAAAACACACGCAATCCCAGACATCCCTGGGCCAGGCTGAGGTAGGAGGAGGAGAGGTGGTGTTTGATAATGAGAACCATACAGATTGTAATTGAGCAGGCCCTGCGGGGGGGGGGGGGGGGTGGTTTACCTCCTCAGACACCTCCCCTTCACTCCAGATGAATAATGCGGCTATTTAGCCTGTAATTCCTCCCTCCGCCAAGAGCGGCCATCTTTAATGTGATTATTAAGGGAGACGGGTCCGTGGGATCAGATAGGCCCGCATCTCCATTTTCAGCCTGTTCTCCACTCTTCGCGAGGCGAGGACTCTTCCAGAACGACAGCAGATGAAAAACACCTTCATAAACAGCCGATTACTCCTCTGGAGAGGAGGGGAATAAACGCTGTCTCCCGGCCGACCGGACAGGGAAGCCCCAAGATTAAAGACATACCTGTTACCATGGCAAACATGCTTGTTACTATGGAAAACATGTCTGTTACCATGGCAAACATGCCTGTTACTATGGAAAACATGTCTGTTACCATGGCAAACATGCCTGTTACTATGGAAAACATGCCAGTTACCATGGAAAACATGTCTGTTTCCATGGCAAACATGCCTGTTAATATGGAAAACATGTCTGTTACCATGGCAAACATGCCTGTTACTATGGAAAACATGCCAGTTACCATGGAAAACATGTCTGTTACCATGGCAAACATGCCTGTTACTATGGAAAACATGCCAGTTACTATGGAAAACATGCCTGTTACTATGGAAAACATGTCTGTTGCCATGGCAAACATGCCTGTTACTATGGGAAACATGCCGGTTAGTATGGCAAACGCCTGTTACTATGGCAAACATGCCTGTTACCATGGCAAACATGCCTGTTACTACGGGAAAATGCCTGTATTTTGTATTAGAGAAGATCTGTACATGGGGTAGTAATGTACAATTGGATTAAGTCATAATCGCAGTATTATAAATTATTATTTGTGATTTTCTCGATTTAATGGCACATTAAGGTTCACGAGGAGAGCAAGATCTCCTTTTAAGGTAAAGAGTAAATTCATGAATATCTTCTGAATTGTTGTCATGGTTTGTAAACATATTATTTTTATAAACTACGCCAGGAATCCAAGAATGACAACAATGAATATTTCAATTATGAGATCATCCGTCTAAACACGAATTCTGCCGGCGTCCCTTTTGAACTCTTAGACGGAGGGTTTTCTGTTTTACACAAGATGTGGAAATCCGTGATGAAGGAGGTCATTTTCAGGATAGTCCACAGAAATGTGATAATATCAGCCATACAAATGAAGTAAGAAAAACAGATAACCTCTGAGTTCTACACTTTAACTTGCAGTATTAACCACACAGCCCACTGCTCTTACCGAGGAACACACACCACAGAAATCTCTCTCCAATTAACATGCATGCGAAGCAATTTAGACCCCAACAAGATGTTTTTGTTTGAGCGCTTCAGGGTGATTTTTCTTCTGTTTTTACTGAACCCCAAGAAAAAGAGGAGGGGGGTTAAGAAGGGGGAGGGGGGTAGGAATGGATTTCTTGATTAAAAAACAGCCCGCCCTCCCCCGCACACTTGCAGACAGAATGCACACAACCCAAACATGCCGAGAATCTGTAAGCCTCAATATAAAACGTTGCATCATTGTTAATTCCGTTCATTAGCTCCTTCCGAGATGGCCGATTTAATTTGCGGTTGTCTTTTAGCGAGCCGGCGAACAGAATTGAATTTGCGGCACTCCTCCACACGTGCATGTGTGTGTGCCGGCCGCCTCATTTCATCTCTCCCTCTCTGCTCAATAAATCAACACAAATTACACACAGAGTTAAAGATGGGTGATTAAACCAGACCTCTCTCCCTCACTCACTCCCTCCCTCCATCTCTCTCTCTCTCCCTCACTCACTCACTCGCTCTCTCCCCATCTCTATCTCTCTCTTTCACTCCCTCCATCTCCCTCTCCCTTTCCTCTCCCTCTCACTTGCTCTCTCCCTCCATCACTCTGTCTCCCTCCATCTCTCTCCCTCCATCAATCTGTATCTGTCCCTTATCCCCCTCACTCACGCTTTCCCTCCATCTCTCTCTCTGTCTCTATCTCTATCTCTTCCATCCCTGATGCACATTTTACACACACACCTTACGCACAGACACACACATACACACACGTACACACACACACAGTATGCACACACACACCTTACACACACACATTACACACACACAGGTACGCACACACACACGTTACACACACACCTTACGCACACACACATGTACACACATACACGTACGCACACATACACATGTACACACACACCTTACACACACACCTTATGCACACACACACACACCTTACACACACTCACACACATACCTTACACACACTCACACACACACACACACACACACACAACACTCAGACACATACACACACACACACACACACATACACACTCACACACACACACTCACTCACACACACACACACACACACACACACACACACACACGCACACACACACACACTCACACACACACACTCTCACACACTCTCACACACTCACTCACACACTCACTCACACTCACACACACACACACACACACACGTACGCAGACCTGCTGCTGCTGCTGCTGGCATCAGACACCTACCCAGAGCTCCGCCCCCTCAGCTGTCACTCTCCCACATCACCCCACCCCCCCTTCCTGTTCTCCCGACGTAATTAAACAATTAGTCAGTTTCAATTAGCACAAGCTTTTTTTCCCCCCCAACATGCCTTTATAGAAAAATTAATTAGTCAATTAGCCAATTAACATCTGAACAGGGCTTTGTGTTAACAAGCTTTTTACAAGCTGCAGTAACCCCTCAGTAATGACACTGAAGTCTGCCGTTACCCAGGGACTCTGAAAACCATCCTGCCTGATCTACTGCCAGCAGCCACTTCACACACCGCCCGCAAGTACCAGCACCAGCGCCGCCAGAGCGCCAGAACCACAACACCCAACACCAGAACCACAACACCCAACACCAGAACCACAACACCCAACACCAGAGCCACAACACCCAACACCAGAACCACAACACCCAACACCAGAACCACAACACCCAACACCAGAACCACAACACCCAACACCAGAGCCACAACACCCAACACCAGAACCACAACACCCAACACCAGAACCACAACACCCAACACCAGAGTGCCAGAATCACAACACCCAACACCAGAACCACAACACCCAACACCAGCACGCCAGAACCACAACACCCAACACCAGAACCACAACACCCAACACCAGAGCTCCAGAACCACAACACCCAACACCAGAACCACAACACCCAACACCAGAGCGCCAGAACCACAACACCCAACACCAGAACCACAACACCCAACACCAGAACCACAACACCCAACACCAGCACGCCAGAACCACAACACCCAACACCAGAACCACAACACCCAACACCAGCGCGCCAGAACAACAACACCCAGTATCGCCCATTCCTCACATTCAGATACAAATACACCTGCAACTACTTGTCGGGCTAACAAAAATATTCAAGCGCTTCAATCACAACATTGAGTGATGCGGGATTGAATGTACCCGTTATGTTTTGATTAATTATATGTGGAACACCTCACTTGCAGGTGTTATTTATTCACAAGTTTATTTCTACTAGGGCACATTAATCAGCATTACTGCAAATGTGCCAGTATTAGCCAACTGGCTAGTTTTCAACAGCAGTCCAGGGGTAAGATGAAAAGAGCCTCTAGCATCAGTGTGAGAGTTCTGGTTTGTTCACATACATGGGGACATGTTACATGTCTTTGTCGATTCAGACAGAAGACTTACAGGGGTGGTTGGGGGGGCAGAATGGGGAACTCCATGGGGCCTTGTGTCTGGCCCAAACCCCAAAAAAGGACCTTTGAACAGCACGTGAAGATCACTGGCGATGCGATTTACAATGTCCTCGTGGCCTGCCACCGATAGCTAGTAGCAGCTCGCTCTGTGCTCGACGGCGAGGCCTCCTTGAGACGGTTTATTTTCTCATCCTGTCCTTCTAAACAATCCCTAAAAAGGGAGAACAGCTGTTTATAGAATGCGCGCAGGCCAAATGTTTCCCTTTCCCCCGTTTTTATCACACGCCAAGTTACAACAAAGTCACAAACGCCGGAGAAAGTGATCGCTAAGAGCCAGTCACATAATAAATAAACCAGATTTATGTATTTATATGAACCAGATTATTTTCTGAACTAATGCCTCTATTATTTAATAAGGGGCGTGTACAGCATGCAGTGGGGTTTCTTGGATTGAAGATCAACGCTCCCTTTAAAAATAAGTATCGTAAATGAATGAATGGTTTGATAGGACGTACTAGAAACACGCAACAAACACATCAATTGGTAGCTGATAAATACTGGGCTCATCTAAAACAACACTTTACCTGAATTTATGTTTCTGAAGAAAAGTCACAGGTGCTTTTTCGCCGTGAGGAACAGCACGTGACTCTCCAATGACCTACACCACGTTACAGTGTCACGACAACAAGATAAGTCATGTGACTCACACGTTAAATGGCTTCAGATTTATCCGATTTTTAGTAAATCAGCATTTCAACTGTACAGAAAACTGACTTTCAGTGGGAAAGAGCATCAGGCTAGCAATGGAAATGCTGCCAAGCAGTGTTAAAGTCAAAATATTCAAAACAGAGAAGTCTCTCATTCACAACCAATATTCATTTGACCCTCTTACATTTCTCTGAAACTAGTAAATGTGAGAAAACACATTTCCGTTTCTATTGTTTAACAGTAAGTGCCCTGTTTGGTGAAATGAACTGCTGAACTCGTAAAGGTGGCAGAAACGCGCTCCTGTACGAGGCTCCGGCTCCAACTCAATAACAGCAGCAGCGTTTCACAAATATGAACATCGCCCCAAACCCAGAAGAGGCCGCTGCGTTTGTTAAGGCCGTTTAAAAAGCGCAATAAAAATATATCTGCACTCACTCTCTGGTGTTTCTATGTAAACAACAGGCGGTTTTCTCCTTAAATGGGCATTCTGAGCTCCGCGTGTTCGCGTTATATATGGGGTAAATAGATACGGGTAATTACCTCCATTATTAACCTTTTTTTGACAGACATGTATGTACTGCGAGACCCGTTCATAACAGCTTTCGCCGCCGAGCGCTCCCCCTGTCGCGGCCTTACGATAAAAAAATGTTTTAAAAAAAGAAAGAAAAAAGTCCGAATAAAAACAACGAGATAGACGGTTAGAATGACTCTGGTGTTAAAGCGCCGAGTTAGTGTCGGCATAACGCCCTTTTACAAACTCTTTACCTTTTACTGCCTGTCCTTTACAAGAGCACAAAGAAATGGTCCAAAAATAAAGAGGAAAAATAGAGGGGGAAAGGTTACATAACTTTACAGTAACTATAAATCATACTTTTTTGTTTTTAAATGTGTTTCTGCATCAGCTTGGACAATGACAGACAAAATTAGAAAGCAGGTCAACACAGAATATAACTTTTTCATTTGGAATACAAAAAGGACTAAAGCTGATAAGCTCTGTCTCGATATGACTTCACATTCTTATAGAAATGATAACTTATACATTTAGAATACATAAAAACTGGAAGGCAGCATTGATTTACATCTTTTCAGTGAAAATATGCATTTAAATAAAGACTAACTTCCCCTCTAACAAAGTCTGTCAGAAAAGCATGCAAATAAACAAATATAAAATGTGGGGAAAGTATTTTGCATAAGCATTACATCGCATTCTGCACTGACCACATGCTGATCAATGTGTGTCAGCATACATTTAACTTCTTCTTTGGTGACTGGGAGCCTTTTTATTTCCCATAATACCTACTGTTTGACACTGAAGGAACTGCAGACATGAGGGGGGGGGGTCAGAACGGGTTTCTTTCCCAAAAATGACAACCCAAGGCTGGAGGGATAGACCCACACTCACACACACACACACACACTCACACTCACACTCACACTCACACACACACACACACACACACACACACACTCACACTCACACTCACACTCACACTCACACTCACACACACACACACACACACACACACACACACTCACACACACACACACACACATATATAAACACTCCACACACTTTTTTGTACTGTGCATGAAAGGGGAATTAAAGAAGCAGTGAAGAGATCAGCTTGATTTACTCTGCTGCCATCCCAAAATCTCCTCTCTCCTCCCACCTCCAGACCGATGGAGTTCCCAAAATCTCCTCTCTCCTCCCACCTCCAGACCGATGGAGTTCCCAAAATCTCCTCTCTCCTCCCACCTCCAGACCGATGGAGTTCCCAAAATCTCCTCTCTCCTCCCACCTCCAGACCGCTGGGGTTCCCAAAATCTCCTCTCTCCTCCCACCTCCAGACCGATGGAGTTCCCAAAATCTCCTCTCTCCTCCCACCTCCAGACCGCTGGGGTTCCCAAAATCTCCTCTCTCCTCCCACCTCCAGACCGCTGGGGTTCCCAACATCTCCTCTCTCCTCCCACCTCCAGACCGATGGAGTTCCCAACATCTCCTCTCTCCTCCCACCTCCAGACCGCTGGGGTTCCCAACATCTCCTCTCTCCTCCCACCTCCAGACCGCTGGGGTTCCCAACATCTCCTCTCTCCTCCCACCTCCAGACCGATGGAGTTCCCAACATCTCCTCTCTCCTCCCACCTCCAGACCGCTGGAGTTCCCAACATCTCCTCTCTCTTCCCACCTCCAGACCGATGGAGTTCCCAAAATCTCCTCTCTCCTCCCACCTCCAGACCGCTGGGGTTCCCAACATCTCCTCTCTCCTCCCACCTCCAGACCGCTGGGGTTCCCAACATCTCCTCTCTCCTCCCACCTCCAGACCGCTGGGGTTCCCAAAATCTCCTCTCTCCTCCCACCTCCAGACCGCTGGGGTTCCCAACATCTCCTCTCTCCTCCCACCTCCAGACCGCTGGAGTTCCCAACATCTCCTCTCTCCTCCCACCTCCAGACCGCTGGAGTTCCCAACATCTCCTCTCTCCTCCCACCTCCAGACCGCTGGGGTTCCCAACATCTCCTCTCTCCTCCCACCTCCAGACCGCTGGGGTTCCCAAAATCTCCTCTCTCCTCCCACCTCCAGACCGATGGAGTTCCCAACATCTCCTCTCTCCTCCCACCTCCAGACCGCTGGGGTTCCAGCAGAGCACAAGGCCGGCTCTCGGAGCACAGCTCCTCTCGTTTATTTGGGGTCTGGACCCTTATCAGCCTGGGAACGCACGTGTTCCTGTTTCTCCTGCCACTGGCTGCAGCACGACTCATCCCCGCGCTGCTGAGCGCTCTCCCACACGCTCGTTTCCTGCTCCTTTTAATCGCCTTAATTACCAGCACAGGTACCCC
>NC_083773.1:886058-896058 GCF_963514075.1 Conger conger | reverse complement strand
CCGGATAAATTGGGAGATGTGTTAATCGCATGGGAAGTACTGCTCACCTTAGCAGCAGGACTATTCGGAAACTTTCCACAGCCTTTCCAGAGCAACATTAACACCAGTCGAGTGCTTCAACCGAAAGAAAGAAAACTAATCTCAACAAAGTTCATGAAACTTTATTCACTCTGATAATGAATCTTCTTCAGCAGTCAGGGGTTTTGTGCTTAACGTCCTTCCAACGATAACCAGACAAACCTGCGGAAACTATTAAGAGCTGTGCGGCCATTTTAATTTTAGCTTCATTTTAAACTGCATACATTCATTCACCAGATATTTGTCCTTCTGGTCATATTAGCTCATCAACCTCAAGCAGCAGGAGTTGAATTAGATTCATATTTCTTATTTCATATTTCATGAGCGAATGAATGCAACAGTCCTTTTATCCATATGTTCATCGAATTTCAACTCAAATCAAAATGGAGTTTGAGGAGTTTGGAACTTAAACAGTCTAGTGTTACCAAGGAGACCTCTCCACCCCGGTGTGGATTTGGGAGGGATTTCCACCCCGATATGGATTTGGGAGGGGTTGTTATTTCAGATGTGGGGCGTGTCACTGACTGTGTTGAGCCGTTAATAAAACATGTTTGGTGTATGTGGAAAAGCACAAGGCCAGCCCCTCTGTGATTGTGTCCAATCACATGCTGAGGAAGCCGGTGGCTCGGTGTCCTATTGGAGGGCGTGGTCTGGGCTTCTGGGATTGTACCTCAGGGCTGGAGAACGTGACAGAAGCTGAGGAGGCAGAGATGGCCTGGATCATTCAGTGTGTCTGTGCTTCAGTGGGTCTGTGCTTCAGTGTGGGTCTGTGCTTCAGTGTGGGTCTGTGCTTCAGTGGGTCTGTGCTTCAGTGTTTCTGTATGTGTGTGTGTGTGTGTGTGTGTGTCAGTGCTTCAGTGTTTCTGTATGTGTGTGTGTGTGTGTGTGTCAGTGTTCCTGTATGTGTGTGTATGTGTGTCAGTGTTTCAGTGTTTCTGTATGTGTGTGTGCGTGTGTCAGTGTTTTTGTATGTGTGTGTCAGTGTTTCAGTGTTTCTGTATGTGTGTGTGTGTGTCAGTGTTTCTGTATGTGTGTGTGTGTCAGTATTTCTGTGTGTGTGTCAGTGTTTTTGTATGTGTGTGTGTCAGTGTTTCTGGATGTGTGTGTGTATGTGTGTGTCAGTGTTTCAGTGTTTCTGTATGTGTGTGTGAGTGTGTGAGCATGTGTCAGTGTTTCTATGTGTGTGTGTGTCAGTATTTATGTGTGTGTGTGTGTCAGTGTTTCTGTATGTGCATGTGTCAGTGTTTCTGTGTGAGTGTACATGTGTGAGTGTGATTGTCAGTGTTTGTGTGTGAGTGTGTGCGTATGAGTGTGATTGTCAGTGTTTGTGTATGAGTGTACATGTGTATGAATGTGACTGTCAGTGTTTCTGTGTGAGTGTACATGTGTGAGTGTGATTGTCAGTGTTTGTGTGTGAGTGTGTGCGTATGAGTGTGATTGTCAGTGTTTCTGTGTGAGTGTACATGTGTATGAGTGTGATTGTCCGTCTTTGCTTTTCATCCCTATGCTCCTTTGAAGCAAAATCATGGGGCTAGATATGCTATTGTGTGTGTATGTGTGTGTGTGTGTGTGTGAAAGAGAGAGAGAGAGAGAGAGAGAGAAAGAGGGAGAGATAGATGTGGGCACGGTTACTAGGAAATCTATTCATAGGGGTCAGCACTTGAAATCCGGAGGATGCTAAGAGTATGTGACAATGGCATTCTGATCATAAGCACAACAAACACCTACTCAGCCACTTTCAATCCTCCCACAGTCATCCTGCCTGCCTCACATGCACAAACGCATTCAATAGGGCATGCATGCATATGAAGTGTGTGTGTGAGTGTATGCACGCATATTCTCCCAACTCCCCTCATTTCATTTTACCTTTGATTAAATGCATGGTCTTTTGATTCACAAACACACATGTATTAGTAAATGTGTACAAAGACTTACTCTATGTAAATATACCTTATTGAACGCTTTTCCGCATGTGGAGTAGGTAGGATGCCATGCCACACAGGACTGTGGGAGTATTGTAAGTGTGTGTGGGTGAGTGAGTCAGGTTGAGAAAATGGCAAAAGGTAAGCTCAAAATGAGCTTAAAATATACGCTTAAAATGAGTCTAAACTCTGATGAGCTTTATTTAAAGAGTGCTTTAACAAAGGTATTTCCAAACTCTGGTCCGATTGTTGGGTTTAAAAATAGAACCTGAAAGGTGAACTTTCATCCAGTTGAGGACGCACCAGTGGAACACGGATCGGAACGTTGTGTGGCTGATCCGACGGGGGTGAGAGCAGATCCCGGGTTCCCGGCCGAGGTTCTCCCGTTTTCCCGCCGAGCCCCTGTCGGACACAGACGTACTCGATTAGAGTCGCATTAACACTGGACATTTTACTGTGCACTTAACCTCCACAGATTCAGAAAACATTCAGCTGTGTAAAGGAAGGACGGAAGACATGTAAGATCTTTATATCACCACAGATAGGGCCCTCTGCAAGAGGAAGGACTAATAAGGTTCCTTTACCCACACACACATAATGAGAGACATAATTATTTTCTAAAGAAATTGGCCTTCAGAAAACAGATTTTTATGCCAGCAGTTGCTAGTTTTAAAAGCACATTGTGCTGAGACGTATGAGTATTTTAAAATACGGTTTTATTAATAAATAACTTTTGCTCCATTAAGAATGGACAAGTATGCAATACCTTTTTTGATCATTTATCAAATGGGTTGATCAAAATTTGATTAATCAATAATTATGTAAAATTAATCCTGACAGTACATACTGTATACCCATGTTGCCATTTCATTATTTCATATATTTACCAGATGTTAGCATTTCATTTTTTATGAACAAATTAATTAATTTCATCACAATTATTCTTACATATATGTTAAGCATTATCATTATTGATGTGTTGAGTGTGATTGTAGCTCATGTGATGAGCTTCTGACTAGTCGATGTGTTGAGTGTCTGATTGTATGATTGTAGTTGATGTGTGATTGTAGCTCATGTGTTCAGTGCCTGATTGTAGCTCATGTGTTCAGTGTCTGACTGTAGCCATGTTGAGTGTCTTATTGTAGTCAGTGTTTTGAGTGTCTTGACAGTAGCTCATGAATTGAGCATCTGACTGTAGTTGAGGTGTTGAGTGTCTGATTGTAGCTGATGTGTTGAGTGTCTGACTGTAGTTGATGTGTTGAGTGTCTGACTGTAGTTGATGTGTTGAGTGTCTGGTTGTAGTTGACGTGTTCAGTGTCTGATTAGTTGATGTGTTGAGAGTCTGATTGTAGTTGATGTGTTGACAGTCTGATTGTAGTTGATGTGTTCAGTGTCAAATTGTAGTTGATGTGTTGAGTGTCTGACTGTAGTTGATGTGTTGAGTGTCTGATTGTAGCTGATGTGTTGAGTGTCTGATTGTAGTTGATGTGTTGAGTGTCTGACTGTAGTTGATGTGTTGAGTGTCTGATTGTAGCTGATATGTTGAGTGTCTGACTGTAGTTGATGTGTTGAGTGTCTGATTGTAGCTGATATGTTGAGTTTCTGACTGTAGTTGATGTGTTGAGTGTCTGATTGTAGTTGATGTGTTGAGTGTCTGACTGTAGTTGATGTGTTGAGTGTCTGATTGTAGCTGATATGTTGAGTGTCTGACTGTAGTTGATGTGTTGAGTGTCTGATTCTAGTTGATGTGTTCAGTGTCTGATTAGTTGATGTGTTGAGAGTTTGATTGTTGTTGATGTGTTCAGTGTCAAATTGTAGTTGATGTGTTGAGTGTCTGGCTGTAGTTGATGTGTTGGGTGTCAAATTGTAGTTGATGTGTTCAGTGTCTGGCTATAGTTGATGTGTTCAGTGTCTGATTGTAGCTGATTTGTTGACTGTCTGATTGTAGGTGATGTGTTCAGTGTCTGATTGTAGCTGATGTGTTGAGTGTCTGATTGTAGCTGATATGTTGAGTGTCTGACTGTAGTTGATGTGTTGAGTGTCTGATTGTAGTTGATGTGTTGAGTGCCTGATTGTAGTTGATGTGTTGAGTGCCTGATTGTAGCTGATATGTTGAGTGTCTGATTGTAGCTGATGTGTTGAGTGTCTGACTGTAGTTGATGTGTTGAGTGTCTGATTGTAGTTGATGTGTTGAGTGTCTGACTGTAGTTGATGTGTTGAGTGTCTGATTGTAGTTGATGTGTTGAGTGTCTGATTGTAGTTGATGTGTTGAGTGTCTGACTGTAGTTGATGTGTTGAGTGTCTGATTCTAGTTGATGTGTTCAGTGTCTGATTAGTTGATGTGTTCAGTGTCTGACTGTAATTGATGTGTTGAGTGTCTGATTGTAGTTTATGTGTTGAGTGTCTGACTGTAGTTGATGTGTTGAGTGTCTGATTCTAGTTGATGTGTTCAGTGTCTGATTAGTTGTTGATGTGTTCAGTGTCAAATTGTAGTTGATGTGTTCAGTGTCTGGCTGTAGTTGATGTGTTGAGTGTCTGATTGTAGCTGATGTGTTGATTGTCTGATTGTAGTTGATGTGTTGAGTGTCTGACTGTAGTTGATGTGTTGAGTGTCTGATTGTAGTTGATGTGTTGAGTGTCTGACTGTAGTTGATGTGTTGAGTGTCTGATTGTAGCTGATATGTTGAGTGCCTTATTGTAGTTGATGTGTTGAGTGTCTGATTGTAGTTGATGTGTTGAGTGTCTTATTGTAGCTGATATGTTGAGTGTCTGACTGTAGTTGATGTGTTGAGTGTCTGATTGTAGTTGATGTGTTGAGTGTCTGATTGTAGTTGATGTGTTGAGTGTCTGACTGTAGTTGATGTGTTGAGTGTCTGATTCTAGTTGATGTGTTCAGTGTCTGATTAGTTGATGTGTTCAGTGTCTGACTGTAATTGATGTGTTGAGTGTCTGATTGTAGTTTATGTGTTGAGTGTCTGACTGTAGTTGATGTGTTGAGTGTCTGATTCTAGTTGATGTGTTCAGTGTCTGATTAGTTGTTGATGTGTTCAGTGTCAAATTGTAGTTGATGTGTTCAGTGTCTGGCTGTAGTTGATGTGTTGAGTGTCTGATTGTAGCTGATGTGTTGATTGTCTGATTGTAGTTGATGTGTTGAGTGTCTGACTGTAGTTGATGTGTTGAGTGTCTGATTGTAGTTGATGTGTTGAGTGTCTGACTGTAGTTGATGTGTTGAGTGTCTGATTGTAGCTGATATGTTGAGTGCCTTATTGTAGTTGATGTGTTGAGTGTCTGATTGTAGTTGATGTGTTGAGTGTCTGACTGTAGTTGATGTGTTCAGTGTCAAATTGTAGTTGATGTGTTCAGTGTCTGGCTGTAGTTGATGTGTTGAGTGTCTGATTGTAGCTGATGTGTTGAGTGTCTGATTGGAGTTGATGTGTTGAGTGTCTGATTGTAGCTGATGTGTTGAGTGTCTGATTGTAGTTGATGTGTTGAGTGTCTGACTGTAGTTGATGTGTTGAGTGTCTGATTGTAGCTGATATGTTGAGTGCCTTATTGTAGTTGATGTGTTGAGTGTCTGATTGTAGTTGATGTGTTGAGTGTCTGATTGTAGCTGATATGTTGAGTTTCTGACTGTAGTTGATGTGTTGAGTGTCTGATTGTAGTTGATGTGTTGAGTGTCTGATTGTAGCTGATATGTTGAGTGTCTGACTGTAGTTGATGTGTTGAGTGTCTGACTGTAGTTGATGTGTTGAGTGTCTGATTGTAGTTGATGTGTTCAGTGTCTGATTAGTTGATGTGTTGAGAGTTTGATTGTTGTTGATGTGTTCAGTGTCAAATTGTAGTTGATGTGTTGAGTGTCTGGCTGTAGTTGATGTGTTGGGTGTCAAATTGTAGTTGATGTGTTCAGTGTCTGGCTATAGTTGATGTGTTCAGTGTCTGATTGTAGCTGATTTGTTGACTGTCTGATTGTAGGTGATGTGTTCAGTGTCTGATTGTAGCTGATGTGTTGAGTGTCTGATTGTAGCTGATATGTTGAGTGTCTGACTGTAGTTGATGTGTTGAGTGTCTGATTGTAGTTGATGTGTTGAGTGCCTGATTGTAGTTGATGTGTTGAGTGCCTGATTGTAGCTGATATGTTGAGTGTCTGATTGTAGCTGATGTGTTGAGTGTCTGACTGTAGTTGATGTGTTGAGTGTCTGATTGTAGTTGATGTGTTGAGTGTCTGACTGTAGTTGATGTGTTGAGTGTCTGATTGTAGTTGATGTGTTGAGTGTCTGATTGTAGTTGATGTGTTGAGTGTCTGACTGTAGTTGATGTGTTGAGTGTCTGATTCTAGTTGATGTGTTCAGTGTCTGATTAGTTGATGTGTTCAGTGTCTGACTGTAATTGATGTGTTGAGTGTCTGATTGTAGTTTATGTGTTGAGTGTCTGACTGTAGTTGATGTGTTGAGTGTCTGATTCTAGTTGATGTGTTCAGTGTCTGATTAGTTGTTGATGTGTTCAGTGTCAAATTGTAGTTGATGTGTTCAGTGTCTGGCTGTAGTTGATGTGTTGAGTGTCTGATTGTAGCTGATGTGTTGATTGTCTGATTGTAGTTGATGTGTTGAGTGTCTGACTGTAGTTGATGTGTTGAGTGTCTGATTGTAGTTGATGTGTTGAGTGTCTGACTGTAGTTGATGTGTTGAGTGTCTGATTGTAGCTGATATGTTGAGTGCCTTATTGTAGTTGATGTGTTGAGTGTCTGATTGTAGTTGATGTGTTGAGTGTCTTATTGTAGCTGATATGTTGAGTGTCTGACTGTAGTTGATGTGTTGAGTGTCTGATTGTAGTTGATGTGTTGAGTGTCTGATTGTAGTTGATGTGTTGAGTGTCTGACTGTAGTTGATGTGTTGAGTGTCTGATTCTAGTTGATGTGTTCAGTGTCTGATTAGTTGATGTGTTCAGTGTCTGACTGTAATTGATGTGTTGAGTGTCTGATTGTAGTTTATGTGTTGAGTGTCTGACTGTAGTTGATGTGTTGAGTGTCTGATTCTAGTTGATGTGTTCAGTGTCTGATTAGTTGTTGATGTGTTCAGTGTCAAATTGTAGTTGATGTGTTCAGTGTCTGGCTGTAGTTGATGTGTTGAGTGTCTGATTGTAGCTGATGTGTTGATTGTCTGATTGTAGTTGATGTGTTGAGTGTCTGACTGTAGTTGATGTGTTGAGTGTCTGATTGTAGTTGATGTGTTGAGTGTCTGACTGTAGTTGATGTGTTGAGTGTCTGATTGTAGCTGATATGTTGAGTGCCTTATTGTAGTTGATGTGTTGAGTGTCTGATTGTAGTTGATGTGTTGAGTGTCTGACTGTAGTTGATGTGTTCAGTGTCAAATTGTAGTTGATGTGTTCAGTGTCTGGCTGTAGTTGATGTGTTGAGTGTCTGATTGTAGCTGATGTGTTGAGTGTCTGATTGGAGTTGATGTGTTGAGTGTCTGATTGTAGCTGATGTGTTGAGTGTCTGATTGTAGTTGATGTGTTGAGTGTCTGACTGTAGTTGATGTGTTGAGTGTCTGATTGTAGCTGATATGTTGAGTGCCTTATTGTAGTTGATGTGTTGAGTGTCTGATTGTAGTTGATGTGTTGAGTGTCTGATTGTAGCTGATATGTTGAGTTTCTGACTGTAGTTGATGTGTTGAGTGTCTGATTGTAGTTGATGTGTTGAGTGTCTGATTGTAGCTGATATGTTGAGTGTCTGACTGTAGTTGATGTGTTGAGTGTCTGACTGTAGTTGATGTGTTGAGTGTCTGATTGTAGTTGATGTGTTGAGTGTCTGATTGTAGTTGATGTGTTGAGTGTCTGATTGTAGCTGATGTGTTGATTGCCTGATTGTAGCTGATATGTTGAGTTTCTGACTGTAGTTGATGTGTTGAGTGTCTGATTGTAGTTGATGTGTTGAGTGTCTGATTGTAGCTGATATGTTGAGTGTCTGACTGTAGTTGATGTGTTGAGTGTCTGATTGTAGTTGATGTGTTGAGTGTCTGACTGTAGTTGATGTGTTGAGTGTCTGATTGTTGCTGTTGTGTTGAATATCTGACTGTAGCTGATGTGTTGAGTGTCTGTTGTAGTTGATGTGTTGAGTGTCTGACTGTAGTTGATGTGTTGAGTGTCTGATTGTAGCTGATGTGTTGAGTGTCTGATTGGAGTTGATGTGTTGAGTGTCTGATTGTAGCTGATGTGTTGAGTGTCTGATTGTAGTTTATGTGTTGAGTGTCTGACTGTAGTTGATGTGTTGAGTGTCTGATTCTAGTTGATGTGTTCAGTGTCTGATTAGTTGTTGATGTGTTCAGTGTCAAATTGTAGTTGATGTGTTCAGTGTCTGGCTGTAGTTGATGTGTTGAGTGTCTGATTGTAGCTGATGTGTTGATTGTCTGATTGTAGTTGATGTGTTGAGTGTCTGACTGTAGTTGATGTGTTGAGTGTCTGATTGTAGTTGATGTGTTGAGTGTCTGACTGTAGTTGATGTGTTGAGTGTCTGATTGTAGCTGATATGTTGAGTGCCTTATTGTAGTTGATGTGTTGAGTGTCTGATTGTAGTTGATGTGTTGAGTGTCTGACTGTAGTTGATGTGTTCAGTGTCAAATTGTAGTTGATGTGTTCAGTGTCTGGCTGTAGTTGATGTGTTGAGTGTCTGATTGTAGCTGATGTGTTGAGTGTCTGATTGGAGTTGATGTGTTGAGTGTCTGATTGTAGCTGATGTGTTGAGTGTCTGATTGTAGTTGATGTGTTGAGTGTCTGACTGTAGTTGATGTGTTGAGTGTCTGATTGTAGCTGATATGTTGAGTGCCTTATTGTAGTTGATGTGTTGAGTGTCTGATTGTAGTTGATGTGTTGAGTGTCTGATTGTAGTTGATGTGTTGAGTGTCTGATTGTAGTTGATGTGTTGAGTGTCTGATTGTAGCTGATGTGTTGATTGCCTGATTGTAGCTGATATGTTGAGTTTCTGACTGTAGTTGATGTGTTGAGTGTCTGATTGTAGTTGATGTGTTGAGTGTCTGATTGTAGCTGATATGTTGAGTGTCTGACTGTAGTTGATGTGTTGAGTGTCTGACTGTAGTTGATGTGTTGAGTGTCTGATTGTTGCTGTTGTGTTGAATATCTGACTGTAGCTGATGTGTTGAGTGTCTGTTGTAGTTGATGTGTTGAGTGTCTGACTGTAGTTGATGTGTTGAGTGTCTGATTGTAGCTGATGTGTTGAGTGTCTGATTGGAGTTGATGTGTTGAGTGTCTGATTGTAGCTGATGTGTTGAGTGTCTGATTGTAGTTGATGTGTTGAGTGTCTGACTGTAGTTGATGTGTTGAGTGTCTGATTGTAGCTGATATGTTGAGTGCCTTATTGTAGTTGATGTGTTGAGTGTCTGATTGTAGTTGATGTGTTGAGTGTCTGATTGTAGTTGATGTGTTGAGTGTCTGATTGTAGTTGATGTGTTGAGTGTCTGATTGTAGCTGATGTGTTGAGTGTCTGATTGTAGTTGATGTGTTGAGTGTCTGATTGTAGTTGATGTGTTGAGTGTCTGACTGTAGTTGATGTGTTGAGTGTCTGACTGTAGTTGATGTGTTGAGTGTCTTATTGTAGCTGATATGTTGAGTGTCTGACTGTAGTTGATGTGTTGAGTGTCTGACTGTAGTTGATGTGTTGAGTGTCTGATTGTTGCTGTTGTGTTGAATATCTGACTGTAGCTGATGTGTTGAGTGTCTGTTGTAGTTGATGTGTTGAGTGTCTGACTGTAGTTGATGTGTTGAGTGTCTGACTGTAGTTGATGTGTTGAGTGTCTGACTACAGCAGCATCAGTCGTCTCCATGGCTCCAGAGGCAGCCGTGTGAGCCAGTGTGAAAGCCGTGTTCAGTCTGACACGCTGGGCCCAGAGACGCTCCTCAGCTGCAGCAAGCACAGACAGAGATATGATCTGACTCTGCGAAAATGAAGAAATCACATCGACCCAGTGGCAAAACTCCAACACAGGAAA